>NC_092204.1:30961485-30964450 GCF_043381705.1 Parasteatoda tepidariorum
TATGAAGGCGGCCAACTTTTGGAACAGACTTGGAAAGCATCGACCATTGATTCAGAAAGCTCAACCAAAAATAACACAGAACCCCCTTCAAAAAAAACGAAAAAAGAAGAAGAAAACGCAAACCAACGTCAAAAAAACTGAAGATAATCTAATCATGACTACAACAAGCTGCCATTCTTCACCGACAGATACCGTCACTTCCTTACCACTACCAGATTCCTGCTTAGCTCCACCCATGGAGGATTCAAATGAAGCTGCAGCTCCACCCGCAACTCCAGTAAAAGTGCTAACAACCAAGCATACTAAAGTCTTAATTCGTGGACTCCCAGCTGAAGATATCTCTCATGAATTGGAGAAAGCAGGCATCTCAATCGAAAAAGTAATACAGTTTAAGAGAAAAGTGGGCGAGGCCTATCGGCTCCTTCAACTTTTTCTCACAATTCTCATAGAAACAGAAAATAACCGACAAATCCGTCACCAGCATATGTGATGTCCCGGTCAAAATTGAAAGGTTCCGCGGAGGAAGAGGTCCGATTCAGTGCTCTAACTGCCAAAATTTTGGCCACAATCAAAAAATATGCAATTCACCTCCAAGATGTGTTAAATGTGCCGTAGAACATCGATCTTACGAGTGCCACAAGGACATCGACACACCACCTATGTGCTGCAATTGCGGCGAAACCCACACTGCCAACTACACGGGGTGTAAAGCCAGTCCCCCCAGGAGGGGCCCTCGTGCCATTCCATTCACAACTACAGGACAAGCTCACAGATTGCTAATGATCATCAAAGAAATTCAGGAACTTTTAAAAAACAAAGAAGTGTTCCAGCTATTATAATCGATCATGAGGGAGACCACTCCTGGATAGTGATATCTTTTGCCTTAGTTTGAACCCTTATTTTAATCACAGAACTCTAATTTCGTATTTCCACACTGCTTATTTAGCAAATATAGAATGTTTTCAGTTTATTCAATTTCGAGTTGTATACATCAGATGGCGCCACTAAAGTTTGGCAAAACCAAAGATTTATACAGCTCGACTTATGTTTTTATCTATGTATCAACTCGTTCAATAATTTTCAATTGCTTAATTTCCATTTCACCTTTAATATTTCTATGCATAATATTCATATCAAGCTGCATATAATTACTATTACACATTTCTCAAATTTGGTTGAATTCATATTTCTTTTTCCAAATAATGATTAACGTATCTATCTCCAATAATGTCTGTAAATAAATATCAATGTATATTTTTCAAATCATGCCTGTATATAATTATCATATTTCTTGTAATACAAAATGTTTTTAATTTATCAAGCAAAGAGCTTGACTTTTTTAAAAAGCTACCATAAAAGAGTTACACTGCATTTTCAAATCAAGCTATTGCACATTTCACTAATTATGTTCGAATACAATGTTTCTTTTTCATTCATCAAGGTTGCAAATAATGATTAATATATCTATCTTCAATTATGTCTGTAAATAAGTACCTATGTATGTTTTGAAATCATGCCTGTATATAATAACCATCTTTAAATTGATTGTAGTACAAAATGTTTTAATTTATCAAGCAAACGTTTGACTTTTAGTAATAGCTACCATACTGTTGCTAAAATCAAAATNGCTTGACTTTTAGAAATAGCTACCATACTGTTGCTAAAATCAAAATGTCTTTAAATCAATGTATATAATATTATTTCATGATGTATGGGATAGGGGCCGCTGCGCGATCCAAGTGCCCAGTTTTTGCGAAATAAATGGAAAAAAGAAAAGATAATTGCAAAATTTAATACAACATGTGTCATTTCAAATGATTTTACTCGAGCAATATGCTCATTACTAATTCTTTGCTTTCAATATTCAGATAACAAGAAACTCAGGCACCCCGACCAAACGACAGGACTAGACTAGATTTGCAAAATTTACATAGTAGTTATTTAGCGTTTTTTAATTATTTTGGTGTGTCCGGAGCAGTTGGCATCTCTGCACTTAGAAAGCAATGTAATTATATACTGTAAGAAAAAAAATGAAAATATGAGAGAGATATTTATGAAATATTCTAGTATTTAACTTTTCAATACTGGAACTAAGCAACTGAAATCTTCAAAATCTGACATTCTGCGTTTGTTCTTTCTATCATTGCTTATCGGCAACAATTGTTTATCGCTTCGAACCGGATCGAAGTATTGTCGGTACATTCCTATTTATTATTGATGTGATGTTTGCATGTTTACTCAAAATTTTGTCTAAATTACGATTGCATCAAATTTACGCATATCCGTAGAGATAGGTATACCACAAAGAGAATTTCAATATTTCAACGCTTTTGAAGAAAATAGACTTCAAAATATATTAACCTCGATCAATGGATAAAAGTCATTACAAGAGATAAAATAAAAATGTAAACGGATTTTGTAATTTTCCTTACAAAATTCGAAATGCGTCAAAATGATGCGTCCCGTGAACCTAGTGTTAAAAAAATAACATGTCGCAATTGTTTCACGCAAAATTTTAACATTCCATAATTCATTTGGGAATTGTTTAACTTACAGTTAAAACAATTCTATCTTATCTACTCTGCAGAACGCAGAAATGCAGCTACAGAGTTGAAATTGAGTGTGCAGAAAGGGCCACATGTGTGTGCACTTCTAGTGTATTAGACATTGAGATTTTTTTCTATATTGTATTGTTATTGATTCGAAAGTTAAAGCCATATTTTCGCTAATTTTTCTAACTTCAGCCACATAGTTGTTTGTTGCTAGACAAGTAGAAATATTTCTTTCTCTCGATAATTTTATTTTTTGCACCATATCTCTTCGGGATAATTGAAAATGAAAATGGGGAAAATGCTAGCCCTAATTTCGTCAACGCTTAGAACAATTGTCATTTTTCAACTTATATCTATTCAAATGTTCTACGAAACTCTTTTGTGATAGTTTATATATATAAATAAATATATAT
>NC_092204.1:30964544-30981234 GCF_043381705.1 Parasteatoda tepidariorum
GTACATATACATATATATATATATATATATATACAAACCGCATTAGTCTGCAGTGCAAAACATAACATTACTAGCAAAAACTGTAATCGGGGAAATTTGAATTGAAAATAGATATCCAATTGCCGTTGGAAAAGTTTAATTTTTTTTTTTTTACTTTTTATTCGTGGATTGTTAATTCATTTCACACAGCTTGTCGCTTCTTAATATTTATATTCTGAGTTTGATTCATAATTACGGAAATATATAAGAAGTATTAAGAATTTACAAAAGAAAAATATCGTACTTGAAATTTGAATGTCGTAGATTTATTTTCATAGAATTACCAAAGAGAAGTAGAAATAATTGCAAATCAGAGGTGGAGATTGCTTAGCGACGTTTGTAGGTAGTAAAGAAAAAGAATGTATCAAAGTAGGAGTTTTTTTCTCCGCGGACAATAATGCAGATAAAAAAATATCCAATAATTTTATCATCAAACCAGATCAGATCCACGCAGTGGCTGGACAAACTTGATAAGTCTTCGTGATATCCCTCTCTTCAGAATTAATTAGGAGATTATTGTTACTTTCCTTCGAAATATTCTCCTGGAAGATGAATTTGTTTCAATAGCTATTTTCTAAGTTAAATTCGAATAAAATATTAAGGAATTAATTTAAAAAGAATTAATTAAAAAGAATCAGAAGAAAAAAGCCTACATTAATACGTTAAAGTAACCATTATATAAAGAAAATATATAAAATCGAAGAACTTTTTCAGTGAAATTTCTAATTTACAACGAGAAAGACCATGAATGCGAAGCATTAACGAGATGTGCTAAGAGCAGAGCCTCCAATCAAAACACAATCTGCATGCCCTTTACAGGGAACGTATTTTTCCTTTTAACCGATTTCAGCCCTCTCCACATTGAAAAACGACAAGAAACATTGTCTCCAAAAGTTTTCGAAAAGTAGTCATTTGCAACGTTTTATTTCAGAATCCCGTTCTCTACTAGCTTGCCTACTTTCAGGGGAACTTTACTTCAAAAAATGCAATCGTATTTATTGTATGTTTTTATTTACTTCTGTTCTTTTGTACAATGACAAAGTATAAAAAAATACATTTTTAAGTTTATAAAAAAAAAGCGCATAATTTTCTGAACTTATATTTAGTTTTTCAAATCCATTTTAAAAACTAAGAAAGTAAACAAAAGGTCGTAATATAAACAGACTTTTTCACGACTTTTACAAATTAATTCACTTTATCTAAAAATGTTACTAAAAAATTATATAAATATGCTCCCATTGGCCAATTGAATAATCAGTATTTCTTCAAATAACTGCCTCCGTTTTACAATGCACAAAGTTGATTGGGAAAATGTCTTAAGTACGCTTCTAATCAGCCTGATTAAGAGACGCGGTGGTTCAGGGAATGGAATGTTCTTCTCCAAATGAGGTGACCTGGTTCGAATATAAGCGTTGTCTGGTTGATATGAATTCTTTTCCCGATTCGCATCGACCACAGTGAAGATGTAAAATATCCTCAGATGTAGACGGATCATGGGTTAGAATCCCATTGCCGTCGGGGTATCTGGAGACGGTTTTCGTGTTTTTCCTCTTATGTAACGCAAAAGCGGGCTAGATCCATCAAGAAGTTTTTCTTGAAGGCCAGTTTCACCAAATGCTTGATCCAGGAGTTCTCTTGCCTTCTGGATTGGGTTCAAAACTATAAGTCTATGGAGTTGATTAATGAAAGTCAAAAAATTCAGAATTAAGCCGCCTTTTTAGCACCCGTTACATAATAAAATAAAAATCAGTCGTATACTTTTTAGACTCAATGTAATGAGACCTAATGCGGTTATTAAATGTACCAGTCTTTACTCAATTAGTCTGATTTTTTTTCCATGCTATTTGAAATATACATATTATGCATGATAATCATACAAGCACATAAAATAATCGTGAAAGTTTATTGTAAATAACCTTTTTAAAGGGTAATTGTAATGAACCAAAGAGCAATAATGAGTAAATTTTTCGCACATTTCCTAATTAGCCAAAAGTATGTGCTGATTGTAATAAGTTTCAGATATATCAGTCGTAATTCTTTAAATTAAAATGCTAACTATTCAATGCAACACAGATACACGATTTAATTTCCAAACCAAAGTAATTGATCTTGCCTAAGCCTCGTGAATAGAAGAATTCCTAGTTGAATCATCTGTAAACGTTGAAGTCTATGAGGTATTCAACTAGAATGATCTGGAGCATATATGGATATTTTTAAATTAGACTGAACATTAAAACCCCATAAATTTAATAGAAGTTTTGTTAAAATAGAGCGATGTTTTTTTTTCTCTCTCACTCTCTTTCTGTCTGAATTAGAAATCAAAATGCATACTTAGTTTTGAATTGAATCGTATCGTTAAACTCTTACATCTTATTCAATCTATCTTTGAAACTTTTTATACAAAAAGCTTCGAATGCTTTTATAATAAAGTTGTTCATTCAATCACTGAGAGGAACAGGGTCATAAAAACAAAAATGCTAGTTGATTTATGTGATAATGTTAATTATCAGAAGTTCATACTCTCCTTAATTATTTTTATTTTTTTAATTTGCTTTACTTTTGGCCTCTTAAAACTTAATTTCTTGTTTACGTATTCCTGCCCTTAACTTCATCAACATTCAATTTATAATACTTAAATCTGTTATTAATTTGTGTAATTTACGATGTATATGCTTAACTACAGCATATTTTATTATTAATTATTAACATTTACAGATCATTATTATGTTTTAATTACAAGCTTGATAATGTATATTTTAATTATGCAATATATGAATTTATATTTAATTGTTTGTGACAGTATTTCATGTTGCCCATCCTTTTTAGTCATGCACTGCCTTTGATATTGTGAAGATTGAAAACGAAAGTAACTGAGAAGAGAAAGGAGGAGAGAGAAAGGGAGAGGTGGCCGAAGCTAGAAACAATAGTAGAAGTTGGACGCTCTTCCGGGCAGCAGGGGNTTCGTTTTTCTAAAATATATGAAAATAATAACTCAATTTTCTGTGAAAATCCAAACATAAGATTGAGAATTGAACTCTAATAATTATTAATCACAGAATTCATTCAGCTACATTAAAAGTCAAAGATATGTGAAAAGTGCAAACAATAAAAGGCAGTTGTGTGTTAGATTTATTAAGCAAGAAGATATTACAGGGGTGATTGTGAGCCCAAGTCAAAATTCCGGAAAATTTCTTGAGTTTAAAAAGAAAAAAAGTTTAAATTGAAAAATTAGAAAAAAATTTAAACAAGGTTTTTTTTCCTTTTTCTCAATATTTCTTAGTTTACTTAAAATATATTAAAAATCTTACACATACCTATGACGACCTGGAGAAGTAATTAAAATTTACAAATATGTCTTTCTTTCTTGATTTAGTGATTATAGCAACTATTTACTGATAAAAAGTGAATATTAATCATGAATATAAGCTTATAAAGTATCTCTCTGGCTCTCCCTTACGAACAAATAAAAGAAACTGTGTTTTTAAGTTCCACCTTTGAAAATTTGATTTCCGGAAACTTCGTTGATCAATGATTTTTTGAAACGTCTGGACCTTCGATCTCCGGAAACTTTCGGATAACTGTTAACGAAAATTCTGGAAATCGGGATTTTTTCCGGAGCACAATCAGCCCTGGAGCAGGACTATTTTTGCCGCCGCTGATGTGTTTTGGATACATATTTCTTATAAAGGTTTAATTTAGAAGTGTGATGTGCTGCTTTGAGCTCAATAAAAAAATCAAGCAGCCGAAGCTCTGTGTTATAATTTAGATGATGTGATTTAATTTCATTAGATCATAATATATCCATCCGGTCACGACGAGGGAGGGAAGAAAGTTTATTGATATCTTTCCCCAATCTTTTTTTTAACCATTTCTGTGAACTAAAACCATTTCTGAGACCCCTCTTCTCTTAATTTCCTTCTGCAACTGACACATGTGCATCCAATGGTCAGTTGCGAGTTGTCTGGGAGATAGGGTTTTATGTATTGTCTCCCCTCTGTTCCAGCCCCCTCTGCAGCTGCATCCCTGTGCTCTTCACTTAAATATATAAATTTTATATCTTAGTCCCCTTAACCTTGTGACATTTTTCTTTTTTTTCACACAGCATGTGAACTTCAAAAAGCCATTTGGACGGAAATCGTTATTTTTTTAACGTTTTAGCTTTTTTGACCTTGTTCCCCTTTCTCGCGTGAGAGTCGTGGTCAAGTGTTATGTTTACTATATCTTGCTAATTTCTTCTGTCGGCCAATAATTTCTTAAGGGGTTCGGTGTGATCTGCCCACCTCCTTTTTCATTGACCTTTCTGGTAATGTGTCTTTCCGTTTTTTTTTCTTCATTGGTTATTTACGAATGACCCCAAGTTTTTTTAAGGCGATGCACGGCTAGGGGAGGACGACACACTAATATTTTTTCTGAATTACAAGATGTTCTTTTGGTGACATAAATATGTAAAGGATTCAAAATATTTTTGCTGCCGTTAGTTTCAAAAAAATTTAATTTGATTTGTGCTTAATGAAATGATCAACAGAGTTGGTATGCGTGAGAGTTGCTGTTGGTGTGGATTTGTACCATTATATTACATCAATAAGTATAAAAAATAAATGTGTTTCTTCATGAACTCTTGTTTTTTTCCTCCAATCCAGCAATCGGATTGTCATCGTCATTTTGGGTGAGTAGCCATATGTTTAATTAATAGTTAGCACTGATAACAATAGACTCACATGAATGCCTTCACCTTAATTTCTTATAATTTACTTCTCATTTTTTTGTCTCACTTTCTTTTTGTTTAACAATGCTGTTATCATCACTATTCGGTCAATTTAAATGCAATTTAAGAAATAATATGTAACCTCTCTCTACACTGTTCGATTGTTAATTTGTTTTTTTATTCCTCATACATTCTTGTGGATTTACCTTGCCACATACTCAAATGTGCGTTCAGTTATTTCCTAAAGTTAGTTTCCTAAATGCGTGAGTTATTTCCTCACCATTTTATTGAGGATTAAACATTAATTTTTCTAGGCAATTTTAAACTTAATATTTTTTTTTTTTAATTCCTAACACTCATCTTAATTATTAATTTTTAAAACTTTAAGAATTTACTTAACAGAAAAGTTGTTAGGAGGTATGCAAGCTTGAATTAAAGTAAGAGTTAAAGTTCCGTTGCTACGTAAGCTGTTGTTGTTTGATTTTCCTAATTAATTAACTTTAGGTTTTAATTGTTTGTTATTTTGTTCGATTTTTTTTCCACATTTGATTCTGTTTAACGTGCTTTCTTTATTTCAAGGTAGCTACAATTATGAAAATAAATGTGTTGCTCTAACGCAATTTTGAAAAGCTTGAAAAAAATCAAAATAATCTTTTTTATCTTAAAGAATAATAACTTTGTTAGAATTCAGTTGGAAACTGTTATCTAGAGTGATATAAAAATAATACAAAAGCATTAAGCGATAGTAATTTTGTCAAAAATAATATTCTTAAGAGAAAAATCTGTACCTGTGAGTAGGTTTTCTTGTCAATTGTTTTACCAATAAGTAAATTTTAGCTATTTGTCGAAGAATATTGGTAAAAGAATGTAACGATTGCTTACATTCTTTTACAAAGAAAAAAAAACTAATTGAATCTGTTTATGTTAACGAAGAGTAACTTCATTAAAATTTAAATCCATCTGGGAATCTTTGCTATCTTGAATGCTATAAAATTGAAAATTATAGAAAAATTATGTGATGACAGCATTGCCAAAAATGATATTTTTAAGAAAACCTTCTTAATCTGGAAATACGCTTTGCTACATTATTTTATCAACTTTAGATATTGGGGAAAAACCTTTTATTAAATAAGTGTCTATTTTTTGTGTTGCCCCATTTTTTTGAATTATTTTTCAAATAAATAAAACTAAAAGTATCATTTAATCCTAAAGAAGAACATATTTATGAGAATTCAGTTTTCTAATACCCTTTTGCAAAAACATGTCAATTTAACTGCAATAAAAGTAATACAAAAACATTACACTATAATTTTTTTGTCTAAATTAAAAATGTTTAAGAGAACCTTCTCAACCTGTGAGTAGGTTTACTATCAGCTGCACTAACAGTAGTTAACTTCTGTTTCTGATCATAAGTATTTTAAATTTAATATATATTATTTCGTGCAACTTTTTTTGTAATGCAGTTTCCTTATCTTTCATTAAATAAATTTACCATGTATTAATTAATAAATTCTAAAATATTTCTTTAATGATGTCAATAATTTTTGTTTAAAGATATCAAATAGATGCTCTTTACCTTTGGATATGTTAACAGAATGGAAATGGGCTGTTTATTATTACTTTAAAATCTTTATTTTTAATAATAAGGAAAATTTAAAAAACAGTAACAATTTAACAAATATTTCTAAAATTGATCAATAAATTATGCAACTACAAAAATTTTTTATTTAATTACCACACATAGGCAAAGCTAACAATAATTATGTAATATTTGGTAAAAAAAATTCTATTTTGAACTTTGAAATAAGGAGTTAAAATAATAGCAATTAATATTCAATTTCCATTTTTAATTATCAGTCCAAAATTTCATAAAATTCCTAGTAAATTTAGAACAATCACTTGAGGGTCTAATATTTACCTAACTAAACCTGGCAACTTTTTCGCTAACTACTTAAATAAAATTGTGAACAATATTATTAAAGAGCATTTTTCTTAGATTATCACTAATAATCAACCTATTTCAGAATTTATTAAACCAAATAAAATGAAAAATCTACTTCAACTTTTGATTTACAAGATCTCTTTAATAGCAGTCCCTTTTCTAAAGTAAAAGATATTTTTTTGAGTTATTACTATGATTACAAAAATATCCTTAACTGCGAATTTGGTTATTGGAAAATTCTGATTAATATTTATCTTTTTAATAATTATCTTCAGAATGAAAAACATATTTTGTTCAAATTGATGAGATACCACAAGGATCTAATTTTTCATCACTCTTAGCTAACTTATTTTTACACTATTATGAAAACAAAATATAAAACTAATACATAAATAAACTAATCACATGGAATTCTAATGTTTCTAAAAACATTTATATAAATACTATTTTTATTTAAATGAATAGAATTAAAAGAATTCGTAGTAATGTTTATTTATCGAAAAAACAAATAGACGAACTCTACAAAAATTTTATTAAAAAAACAATGAATATCTAACTAATGTAATTAAATTCCTTATAAAATCATTCAGTTAATTGTATGTTATAATTAATAAAAAAATTATTAGAAATTTCTTTGTTAATAAAATTTAAATCTTTACCGTGTACAAATACAATTTAGGAAAATACGTGGTTTAAAATCTTCAAATATTCAATAAAGAACTTTGTAAAATATTTTTTTCCTTAAATTTTAATAATTTCTCTACACTCATTCATCACCAATACTATAATTAAAATTCAACCTTATTTATTATAAACTTTGAATTTTCCAGTAAAATATTATTACCTCGCACACATCCTGTTTCGGGCCAATGCAAGATACCTAACAAATCAAACATGCTTTTTTACTTCAGTGAGAACGCACCATAAAATTATTCAACCATTTTTTATTTATGATTCTATTTTCATGCTTTGTAATCTGGCAAACTTGTTGCGAAAATATTTTAAATCATTTTTGAAAGATGCCGGTAAGTGGAAGTACATATGAATTCACTTATTGCTTTATATGTTACACTGGAGTGCAAAACTTAAGCAACAAGTGCGTTTTTTGTCATAACTCTACAAGAAATCATCCGATTGACATGAAATTTGAATATGATGTAAATTTTTTTGTACTTAAACGATGGTAAAAGAATAATGGTGCAGAAATGAATATAAAGCTTAAAGTAGGGTATGGAACAAAAAAAGGCTTTATTTGACATATAGTGGCGTTACACATGATTGCCTGAAGAAGCGTAAGTACAACTGGCAGATGTTCCCTAGTATGGGATATGCCCTCCCCTTACTGTAATTGTTGCTTGGCATCGTCTCTCCATGCTAAGCACCAGATTATCCAGGAGTTCTTGGGGTAAACGTCTCCATTCCTCCTTTAACGCATCTTTCAGCTGATGGGTGTTACCAGGAGGATACTGTCGTGTCGCAAGACGTCTCCCTAATGCATCCCACACATGCTCTATGGGATTTAGATCTGGAGAGTAAGCTGGCCAATCCATTCGTGTGATATCTTCACTTTCCAGTAGCTCTTGAACATCAGCAGTACGGTGTGGCCGGGCATTGTCATCCATAAAAATGAAGTCTGGTCCAATGGCCCCTCGGAACAGACGCACATGGGGTAGGATTACCTCATTGCAGTAGCGGTCTCCAGTTACAGAACCTCGGTCGAAGATCTGAAGCTCAGTCCGCCCGTTCAACATAATGCCACCCCAGACGACAACTCCAGGACCACCGTAACGATCTCTTTCCGCGATGTTATTGGGATGAAATCGAGCTCCAACCTCTCTCCAGATCAACTGACGTTGAGAATCGCTTGTAGCACTAAAACGACTCTCATCTGTGAAGAGGACGCGACTCCATTGATGAGGTGTCCAGGTTTCGTGTTCTCTGCACCACTCTAAACGGTGCCGCCGATGGCTAACTTTTAATGATATGCAGCGTTCAGGAAGTCTAACAAATAAGCCACCTTTGTGGAGGCGTCTGGCCACTGTAAATCTTGATACTTGTCGTCCTGTGGCTGTGCACAATTGCTGAGATATGGCGTTCGCTGACTGAAAACGGTTTCTCTTCGCCTGGAGGACAATGTAACGGTCATCTCTTGGTGTTGTTTTCCTTGGACGGCCACCACCAACCTTCCGAAAAACAGCTGTACCAGTAGTTTTAAAGGCATTCCAAGCACGCGAAACAACACTTTTGTTGATCCCGAACTCTTCGGCGACACTGGTCACACTACGCCCCTCCTCAAGCGTCCCAATCATTCTTCCTCGAGTAAAGTCGTCTATATGATTTCTTGAAGACATGTTTCACAAAAAAAATCACTTGCACTTGCAGCGAATGTCTTTAACTACGGTGCTCTTCATCCTTTTATCACAGTTTTGACCTGCACGCGCCGACCCACAAGGTTTATGTACACTTACATCACCTACGACGTTTTATTTCTAAAATTTGCATACAAATAATCTTTTTACTGAATTACGTGAATATTATACTGCAATTTCATGGCTGTCTTATACTTTGTTGGGGAGCTGTGGCCGAAAAACCACTTGTTGCTTAAGTTTTGCACACCAGTGTATATTTTGCGTTTTATTCTGTATTTTCTTAAATTTTCAGTTTTTATTTTTTCGCTTGATATGCTTCATTGTGAATTGTCAGCTTAATTTGTTTATTTTCAATTTATTTGGTACTCCTCACACTATTGAATTGATATATTTTGCATATTTTTACAATATTAGAAATCACTCTTATACTAGATTCACAGATATAATCGTGTGAGCGCATGACGAGATTTGTATCTTTTCCTTATTTTTTCGGGCTTTTTATTTTATAAAAAATACTTTTAAATTTTTCTTAAAAATATTTTATTTAAATTTTTTTCTTCTCCTCTTCTAAGAACTCTTTATATTTTTTCCATTTTTCCTCTATATTAACTTAATTTATGAGTTTTATGTACTTGCATACCTGCCAACTTTTACGCATTTGGCGTAAAATTTTATTTTCATATTTAAAGTGGTAGTAAATATATACTTTTTCTTCTTTTATAAACTTAATTTTTAAATGATTTTGATCACCACTACACTTAAAAAATTAAGCATATATATAGATGTGTGTTGCTATCATGGTTGTCAGCTTAAGCTTTTTCAAATGCAACGTATTTTCTGGCTTAAAAATTAAATTTTAATTTCATTTTAATACCACTGGAAAATATCAGAATGGAAGGGATTAAAAGTTGGCAGTTATGTACTTGCAGCTTATGAGCTGTAAATAAAACTTATTATTTTTATTCGTAATTTTCTTCATTAATCTATCTATTCTTTTGTCTAATCTTTGCAAACCGCTTTATTCCTTTCATTGGTTTAGAATCTGCACTGTAATCAGCGTAAGGATTTCAAAAAAGAAGATCCTGACATGGTGTTAAGAAATTAATCATTTAATTTTAACAATGTAGAACCACTGTTTTTAAAACATCACTTTACAATGGACTGAACATTTTACATTTAGTAACTGTTTGACTCATTCTTATAATTAATAAATATCATAACACATTTTCGCTGGCAATTAGAGTATCAAAAAATACATAAAAGCGACAACGGTGTCCTAACTTCGTCATAATGTTACAACATAATTTTTATTAACACTAAATATTAAATATAGCTTTAAATAATAAATGTTCAAGAAAAATCCCACTAAAATAAATTAAATGAGCCTGTATGCAAGCAAGTAAGAAAACAAAACATGCTCTTTTAAAATACTTGAAAATTATACGGTTGTAAATTGAGAATTAAATATAGTGAAAAATTTATAAAATTAATCTTATTACTATAAAGTTAATCTTTATTTTAATGGGATGGGAAACAAATTGAATTTTTTTAAATCTAATGGTCACCGAGAAAAGCAACAAATAATAATAAATAAAAAGTGGAGTAATTTTAACTTTATAATTTGTGTCGGTGTTTTCATAGTGCATGATTTTGTATTTTTGTCCAGCACTGACTTAGTGATTCCTTTTTTTTTTCATCCCGTGCGATGAACGAGTATGCAGTTAGTATAATATTAAGTCATTATTTGAAAATATAGCTGCTCTCTATTAGAAAGATTTATTATGACTTTAAATCGCTCATAAATTTAAAAGAATGCATACTTTATTTTAGGATTTGCTGCTTCTGTTCATTACACAAAAATCTGGTTAGTGTTTACGTAAATTAGTTTAATACTATATTAATTAATACTTACTAAGCATTCTTTTTTTTTAAATTAGCTAAATATTTTTACCTGTCAATAAATCCATTTAACACGTTCACGCCGGGTGTTGCGCCTGAAAGCAGGACAGAAAGGAGAAAATACTGGTAGAAGAACTATTTCAATATTAGATAATATTCGGGAGGAGTTAATCTATTCTCAACAATAACAATTCACTGTAAGGAAATTTATCACAGCGAAGAAGCAATTCAATATAAAAATTGCATCCGTTAAAAACAATTGGTAGTTATGGATTTTTATTATTCCCGGAAAAAAACTAAAAAATGAAATTTATTTGTTACCAGTTTTTACTCCGGTGTGCTGCCAAGATGAGACAATCTAGCGTGTCCCACCAGTGGGTCACCCCGGCTTGAACGTGTTAAGTGAGATGAAAATAGAGAGCTTTTGCATGGCATTTGCCGTTGGTTAACAGTAACTTTTTTACGCATTAGAAGACAAGATGATTCGCAAAAAAAATTTTTGCACATGCTCAGTGAAGCTCAACTAGTGTTAAGAAGGAACAAAGAAAGAAAAGGAATTAAATTACCCTTACCTGAAACTGTGTATAAGTGTCATATGAATTCTATGTTTGCAATGTTTCAAAACAATTTATTGAAATCAATATATTACTATAGTTTATTATGTTACAGTTTTTTTTAATTCAATAAATGACTAATGATTGATAGACTATCAAAGGCTGAAACAGCTTGAAAGTCAACGATGCCTTTAAAGGCAGCACGAATGAAGAATGGACAGGCACTTCTCAAAAGAAGACGTCTTGAAAAATTATATCTGTCATATTCAAGCAATTCAATATTCATGTAGCAATTCATTCTTCCTAATAACAATTTCATTTACTGCATTGACTGGCATAATTTCTTTTCTCAGTTTTCCATCCGAGAATGCTTTCTCTAATGCCATTAAAGGCGATTCAAAGAATAAACCTAGCACAAAAGCTGTCAAGAAACTGAGGATCATATTGTTGAAAAATATGAAGATCTGGAAAGCAGAAAGATAAGAATTAGTAAATATGATATAAAAAGTTAGGGAAAAATTATAGAAATAATTCTATGCTAAATCTAAGTAAACAATCATTTTTTCAATTTGCCAAATATTTTGAAAGATTTTACGAGGCAAAACTGTTGGCACAGTTTGAAAGATCATGCTAGAAGCATTTAGAAGTGGAGTCCTTTCTATTCATACAAAATTTACATCGTCCAAAATGAGCGTAAGAAGTTTAAAGCTTTTCTTTTTCAATACTGCTATAATTTAAAAAAGCATTCTAATATGGAATTTGCAATCCTAAAGAGCAATTGCTCCCCAACCTTTTTGTTGCCGCTGACCTGTCAACGTTTGATAATTTTTACCACTGCCCACTGAGGGGAGGGGCAGAAGTTAGTTGTTTAAACTTTAAATGGTTCTGATTTGATTTATTAATTTTGATTTATTTATACTTAAAAATGCCTTCAAAAAAATATAGTTAAATACGTGATATTAATACGGATTTAGATGCCGTCTTGTCTGTTCTCAATTAACCTCTCATCTATAAAATTACTACTATTACCTATTATTTATTTTTTGTATAAATGTATATTTTGCATCCTTGTATAATGTGGCTCGTTCTTTCGCAAACATTTTCCGATAGACCTGATTTACTGCCTCGATTCTAGACACATACTGGCAATAAAGTGGAGTAAGTTGACAAGTACTTCATTAATCAACTTAAAATAAACAAGAACTTAGTTATGTTTTTACGTTTTGATGAAATGTTATAAAAAAAATTCTATGTGTTTCATAAGTTTTTGCTACTAAGGTACTTTATTTGACGTATTTTTTTTAACCCCTTAACAATCGGTGAATTTTCAAGAAAACGGTCATAAAAGTGCCTATTTTTTTATCCCTGAAAATTATATAAAAATATGTGTATGAACAATATATATATATTCATTTTTAATATTTGGTTTGTTTTTATCTTGAAATTTTAAAAAAAAAAGTTAAGTTTTTAGGAAAAGCCAACATTTAGGGTTACTGCGACTTAATGTTGGTTTTCCAGCAGGAAAGGAAAATTTAAAAAATATCCGGTCAAAAGAAAAGAATTAGTTTCATTCCTATTGGCTCGTTACTACTGAACACTCCAGCCCATCGATATCACGGGAGCGAGAAATAGAGGGTGAAACCTCACCCCGTCATTTTCACGGGAACGAGAAGGAGGTGGTAAAAGATTTTGTTTATTTAATAGTCCTTTTTGTACAGGATCTTACCATAGTCCGATGTCCTAACAGCATTGACTGCCTTATGGACCCAGTATAAATATACATTAGACCATAATGAACGAGGTACACCAGGTAAGTCAATCTGGCGAATGGTACAAAGCCTTCCCAACTCAGAATACTATTGATGATTCCTGAAAAATAAAATAAAAGCTATTATTGCTCCATTTTGACCAAGCTTTCTTTTAAAAAGAATGTTCTATTTTTCGAAAAGAAGTTAAATGGGCTATCACGAAATATTCATAATCAGAGTTTATTTTGCATAAATCAGACAGTTCATCTAACATAATAACTAAAGTTAACCCACCACTGTGTATTTTCAAAGCTAAGGTGGTCGAAAAGATGTTACTTCTTCCTGAAAGTTCTGAGCCCGGAAGTGTGCTTCCTGTTATAGGTTCTTTTACAACAGATAGTGGTAGGGTATTTAACCTTTGAAACTCAATGCTAATATTCAATTTTTAAAAAAAAAACAGCATATACGGCGCAAAAGAGCATGGTGCATGCTCATATAAACTTGTAACGAAATTATCCCACAAAACTAAGCGGTACACTTAATGTAAACGTTACTATGAATGACCAAAATTTGTGGTTGTTGACACCCACCGGTGAATGTAAACAATCACATTGCAGCTTTGGTAAATGTCCGAAATATATTCTAGGTCTAATTAAGTGCCACTGCCAGGAATACATTTGCCCTACATCAATGTTTTTTAAAGTCAAATGCCACTGCCCAGTATGCCTTTAACCGTTATTCCAAACGCTGATGTTTCTCCTAATTTATCCTCGGCAGATATTAAAATATCGAATAAATATAATAATATCTACGAGTAAATTACTATCAATTCGGATGAAACAAATATTTCTGACATTCACCAAATAAACTAAGTGATTGTTGACATTCACCGGTGAAAGTCGACATTTTCTTGATTTCAGTCACTCACAGTAGCATATACATTTAAGAGTTAAACGCCCTACCTTTTTATTTTACAAAGACATCTTTTGCATCCTTGTATCATGGGACGAGTTTTTTCACTGATAGAATTTTCCGTAGAATTAATATTAATTAAATGTAAGTAAATCTGAACTATTACATCGATTTTTAAGATCATTTTACGCATCATTATTTCATTCGAGACCCTGTACTTTAATATGCTGTTTGAACTAATGTAAACGCTAAATCATTATATACCGTGTGGAACCGCTTAGTGGAGAGAAGATGTTGCTCGCCAGAGCTGGTGGTATCTCGTCTTCTGGCATCGATCATGGACAGATATCAAACTTACTTCAGACGTACCTTAACGACGATGAGCTAAAGGTTACGCTGTTTTAATTCTCAGAACAGGAACATCGAAGTTATTTCTTATGGGAGATATTTCTAAGTTGCCATAGCTAAAAGATTTCTCTGGACTCCAAATACATCACAAATTCTTTTATTTAACTGTCATATTTATTAATAGAGTACATCTACTGTTCATGAATTGTAGAAAAAAAAATTATCAAGTTCAACACGTGGACTACGTCCTCCCTGTGAGCTCCAGGGAGTATAAAAATATTAATTTATGTAATTAGCATATTTGAGACTGTTGCAATTAAATTTACGAAATAGATAATTTGCGATTTGTTGAATTTATGATGGTGAAAAAATAAAACTATGATGAATTATTACAAACTTGGAGCACACAGGGGGAAAAAATCAAACACGCAGCTCAAAAAAGGAAGAAGCTGTACTCTCGAGATCTACGGGGAATACTGGTCTATCTCCAAAAGATAGCGTCCTGTTCTTGGCGGTTGCGAGAATCTCTAAAGACAAGCTAGGAGTCGAGCCCTAGAGATCTCTCAAAGGGAACGAAGAGGGCGTTCCTGTTGGAGACAGCCCAGTAGGTACTCAGAAAGATAAACATTGTGGTGATCCCATGATCACACTACACTATAAACAATATTTTAATATACTTTTAAACTTTATAAAATAATGTGGTTACTAATTATGAGGATGAGAAAATTTAAATTTTTAGATTGTTGGTGGTGACTCTTTTGTTGTCTACTTATAGAAATGACAACGGAGTTCAAGAAAATTGATGAATTATAGATATTTGTGTAAATATTTAAAATTAATTTTTTTATATTTTTTTTAAAATCATTCTTAAATGTATGCTACACATAGATCGTTGCTAAAATAAAAGTATAGAAACACCGTCAGGTCACAGGACTCTATGTTATAGCTCCTTATAAAAAATATTGTAAAAGTTATGCGAAAAAAGTGATTTATAAAATTATTTCAATGTCTCAGATATAAATCGTTTTTACAATTGATGGAAGATTTTTTCAAAACACATCCAAAACATCATGAATCTTTTTTTTTCTCGCTTAAACTGCAAAAAATGAACTTACCGCCTTGCCCCCAAGTGCAGGATAATGTTATAAACGCTAGACACAGAGTCCAGGCCAGTCTGTGAGTGCAGCCATATAAAGTTGAAACAAAGACGCCTGGGTTAGCGTGCATTCCTTGGTTCCACTTGTAAGTCAAAGTCATCATAGTAAAGAATGTCATAAATGACAAAAGCCAGCCTATGGCATTGATGTGCTGATTAAAAAGAGTTTAACTTAGTCTGCAGTTATAATGAACAGTTTTATTATGAGTCAAAATTTCCTGAAATATTATTGTATGAAACTATATGCATGAATACTGTATACTGAAACTAATGCGTTTTTTAAAGTGTTAAATTTGAAGTGATTTTAATTTTTTTTAAATTTATTTTGTTATCAATTTGTGTATCCTGAAGAAAAACAAGCAAGACCAGTTTGAATTTAATATTATTTGATTTAACGAGACCAGTTAGAATGTGATATAATATAATTTAATGTAATCTAGCTATCACTGGTTCTACTATATTAATGCAAATTTAGAATATACAACTTGCGAATTTAATCATATTACGGCAATTAACATGTTAACCCCTTGGGGACGGGTGTTTCAGGAAAGCATTCGTGCAAAATCAGAATCAAGTTGTAATTAAATAAAAAACGGTAACTTAAATGTAGTCGTTGCTAATTTGACACCCTTACTTTGCTTTTACTTTAATTATTGTTAGTTTAATCATATATATAATCAATGTTAATTCAAAGTACAACTAAATAGTTTTATTTTGAACAAAGTAATGGTGAATTAAATAAATCAAACAATTATAACTCCTCCCACAAATAAACTGCTAAGGAAATACTTTGATTACCAGTTTTATATTTTTACCCTGATTGATACGGCTTTATGCTGTCACGTATTTGTGACAGTCGGCACGAAAGGGTTAAACAATCTTTTCTGAAACTAAACTTAAACTTTTTGGCTATGAAATTATTTGGTCAAATTAGATTTTTAAAACTGTAGGTCGTTGAAAATTGAGAGTGAGAAAATTGAGATATTTTTTTCAGTGGCGTAGCGAGGGGTGGGCAAGG
>NC_092204.1:30981734-30990921 GCF_043381705.1 Parasteatoda tepidariorum
AATATAAAGAAGCAAAACCTTTGTAGCTTTACCACCTGTCTATGTTGTATGTTGACCACTGAAATAAGTCAATTTTGTCTAGGAGTATTATAAAACTCCATTCTAAAACCCCCTCATAAGTTGACCAGAAAAAAAAATTCAGAAAATTTTCTGTCATTTTGCAATGTATGTAAAAATTTCACTCGTTTGGTGAAATAGTGTAAAAAGCTAATCTAACCCCTTTTGTGAGTTGACTTTGCATAAAAATCTGGGGAAACTGTAGGGGGTCAGGTTTTGACCACTTCTTTCACTCAAAACATTGGGCTGATATAAAGTCTAAACATCAGCGCCAAATAACAATGAGGGAATATTTTTATAACAAGAAAGTTTTTTTTGAACTATGTTTATGAACGGAAATAATGTGTTAATTACGTAAAGTTTGAAGGCTAATAACCAGAAAAAGTCTAACTTATTTTTACAAAGAGAAAGATGCAAAGCTATCATATCTTTGGTTGCGATCTCCGAGATCTGTGGACACAGGACGTCATGAGGAGGGAAATCGTAGCTTCAGCTCTAAGAGCGGAGTGAACTAGCCCTTCTATTTTCTTTAGCCCTGAGTTGCGGTAGCGTTATTACGTAAGTACTGTATTTTTATTCCATACTTTTTTGAATCATATTACTTCAAGCTTTAGAATATGCAAGAAGTATACATTAACACATAATGTTATACCATTTAATTTTTCAAAACGATTATTTTAACAATTTTTATCAAAAAATTATAAACTAAGAAACGTAAAATAAAGAATTATTAGGATAAAAAAACGATTTTAAAAATTCCTCATATTGAAATAAAAAACTTCCATATTGTTTCTCTTTTTATTCTTATAGTTCTTAATCAGACGTAAAAAAGTATTCTGTTGAGAACTATCATCAAATGAAAAAAAAATATTTACAAGCGAATTTTTTATTGTAAAAATCATTGCACTTACCCGATTTATAATTCCCGGAGAATTCCAAAATGATAGGTTCTTTGTTTGAAAACTTTATTCTCAAATAATAGATAGGGGAGAGTCGGGACTTAAGGAGTATTGCTTATATTTCTATATAATACTGAGTAATAATCAACATTTTTGTATGTTTCTATTGTTTTATCATCCATTTAAATAATGCAAAAAGAATAAACCAAAAAAGAATAGTTAAACTTAAAAAATTAGAAATTTAAAAAAACATGTTTTTCAGCTCTTTTCATAATGTGTCGGGTAGCCCCGCCCAGTTACAAAAAGTTTGTTTTTTGGCAATTTTTTCAGGTGTAAATGAGAATGACCAATTTATTGACTATAAATAAACCTCATTTATCATTTTTATCGCAAAATTATTTTATTTATTACATATTTATATACTTTTAGTGAATTCTATCATTTAATAACAATAATATTTGTTGTTAAAAATGCATATAACATTCAAATTTGAAGCAATAAAATAATAATCTTTGCAACCGTACATTTATCGACGAAATAAAATTGGGCGGTGATACCCGACATTCATGTGAGCGGGGCTACCCGAAATCCAATTTTTTTGTAAATTTGTAATTACTCGAACAATTTTTCACATATAAACTTCTTTCTTTGTGCAAATTAAACTTAAGACTACATACTTTAATGCTGTATGTATAGAAAAAATTATTTTTTTAGTATTAAAATGAAGTTTAATCGAAACATTCAACCAATTTTTCTTAATTTCATGACTACTGTATTCAACATATTTTCAAAACTATTGTTTACCATGTTAACAGCTGCATAAATACTTGAAACTTTGAAAATAATCTTTTTTTAATATAACAATTAATGTCCGATGGCCCATTGACTTGAAAAAATATTCTATACATATGAAATTGACAGTGGGCGGGGCTACCCGACTCTCCCCTACATAGTTTATCCCTTCATTACTTTTAGATAACATACTACACAGCAAAACTTTATAATTGTAAGATCTTGATATGAATTTAAATATGTAGCTAAAAACAGAATAATTGAATTCTAGTTGAACTTATTCTTTTAAAACTAAAACATACTTACCTAGAAAACGATCAAAATTAATTAAGAATCAGCACAAATGGCACTATTTCAAGTAACTTGGATAATTTTTTATTGTTGTTTTCCGAATTATATGGATTCAGAAATATATACTATTCTATAACGAAGAAGAATATTCTACATCTATTACAATTCTGTATGTTCTGAATACATATTTATTCACTGGAATGACGAAAGCAATGTTGACTTCACTTTAATTCGTAATGAATTGAAGACATATGAAATGCATTTTACCTCAATACACACATCTGTAACAGTATGCGATAGCAAAATCGGAAGTTATGAGTTGCAAGTTTGTTGATAATATAAGTTAAAAATTATTGAGAAATTTTTCTTCAAATGTTCGGCGTGTTCTGGGTTTAAAAGATATCCCAATATTCTGGAGAGGTTTTCAAGTTCTTCGGCTTTTCCTTAGGGAAATTTTTATTTTTATTTGCTGCTAAGAAAATGGCGTCTGATTCTGCCAATGAATTTGATGGAACTAAATGAAAACGTGATAAATTAATGTCTGATATTTACAGGCTCCCGCTAGAGGGCGTACTCGAGCATTGCGATTGCGAATAGAAATTGCAACAAACTTTAGCTGGTAAGTTTAATTGTAACCATTCTGCTGGCAGCATTATTTAAAATTATTACCTTTTCACACACATGTGTTCTCAATTTTGATTGGCTGTTTTGTGAGGTACTAGCCAGAAGTCTTCTGTGATTGGCTATGTGTTATCATTCCACTCTCTTCTTATATCATATATCTATCTATCTATATATATATATTATTTCCAATTGCACATTAAAAGACAATTGAACATCAAAGAGATAACAATAAATCTATAAATAAGAGCGAAGAGCAGGGCACCTAGACACAGGTGAGACAAGTCCATTACCTCGTGGAGGTCACACAATGCACAAAAAGGATCATGAACCACGTTGATGAGACATAGATGTTTTTTTAGGCAATCGTGGCCAGTTATCAGACGAAACATGGCGACAGATTTCATCCTAGGCCACTGAGAGACTTTGAGAATCTGTTTAAGCCATGGTTTATTGGAATTATGATTTTCGAGTTCCTCGTGAAAAGAGGCCCTAAAGATGTTCTTTATGAGACTTTTGATATTATAGAAAGGGAGTCTGGAATTAGATCTCTGTAGGACAGGGGAACCCTTTTTTGCCAGGAGATCGGCCTCCTCGTTTCCCTGGATTCCAGAGTGGGCCGGAATCCACTGGAGAGGCACTATCTTGTTATTACTGGCAAACCATTTGAGGAGATTTGAGCAATTATCGATGGTTAAAGTTGGAGAGCGGCTTGGAGCAACAATTTGCTTGAAGTGCAGCCTTTGAGTCAGATAATATTACAACTTTTGAGAAAGAGTCTAAACGCTGTTGAAGTTATGAGAGGGCCTGGTAAATGGCCGCAATGGCCATCGAAAGCTGATCTATAAATGCCGATGGGAGTATACAGGCAGAAAAGTTCACAGTAAACACCGGCACCAGCGTTAACACAATCACTCATTTTAGAACCGTCAGTATATATTCTCAACCATTCTTCCTCGGGGTCGAAGAATTCGTCATTGTTTCGAAAGTGAGAGCTCTTAAAACTAGATCACTAGTCTCCGCCTTTGAGACATCCTTAATCAGATCAAGGCGGATAGAAAATCCCCTGTCAACGATGGGGTTGATGGGAGGTAAGAAATGTTCAATCTCAAAATTCAAATCTAACTTAGATATAATATTAGTAACTTCCTGCAGTTTCTCGCGGGCCATTGCCCGGAAGTTTCCTAGACTTGGCGATAATTCTGCCACAGATCACGATACTGAAATCTCCCTCAAATTCCACGTTTCCTGCAATAAAAGTTTGGGAGGTAAAGTTTCAGGACTTATTAGGCCAAAAGGATCAAAATTTTTCTGAACAGTTGCTAAGATATATCGTTTCGTATATGCTTTCTTATTTTCGGTATCCAAATTAATATTACATCATAGTGTATCTTTGTCCAGATCCCACAAAATACCTAAGACCTGTGCTAGCGCCTGTGCTTTTGGAAATCGATTCGTAATCAACAATACTCTCCCAATTCCTTAAATTGAAACATATTTTCGCAAAATTATTTTTAGCATCTTGTACAAAATTCTTCAATTCCTCTTCAGAATGAACACCAGCCACACAATTTTCAACGCAAAAAGACTGCCGTTATTTTTGGGCTAAGCACTCATATTCCGGTCCTACATTATCAAGAAGATAGGAAATCTTTTTTAAACTCTTCCAAGACCCTAGAATATTTTAAACTTTTTTTCTCATTCTGTATGGCCATAAATTACTAATTAAAGAGCCTTTCACGTGCAAAGAAATTCAATTCAAAACAGTATCATTTTCATTAATATTCGCTGACTTATATTGCCATCTCACAAGATATCCAAAAGGCGTTTCAAATTAGTTTTCAATTCGACTGGTGTATGAGTTAACAAGGCGCCAACGATATTTGCTCCGAATAGCACACCGATCTCACTAATGCAAAATTTATTATCTGATAAAACAGGGTGCGTAGCGTTTGTAAAAAGTACTTAAAGGTGCTTTTCGAGAGAATTCGTTTTTAAAAGCTTTTAAAGGTGCTTTTTTCATCTGGCGTTTTTAAAAAGTGCTTTTTTTTCAGGAATATATATTTTTTCTCCTTCAGTGATATCTGGCGGATCCCCTGCATTTCACAAAAAATGGGGTGTTTGCTATGTAATCATTCACACGGACTTCAAGTTGTACCCACGTTATGACTTGCGCATGCGCGCACACTCGAAATTGAAACTCGAGTGCTCCAATTCGGATAGAGTCAGATTCTTATTAAATGTTTTTCTTTTTTATTTATAATTTTATTCTTTTTTATTTTATTTTACTTCTTACACTTTTTTGATGTAGGGGGTAAGGGTACTTTTGTTCAGAGTCAAGTTGAATTCACTCGGTGATGTGGGAAAGTACTGATTGTTTCGATTTACGTCCGTTTCTTTTTGAGTTTTTTTTTTAAATGCTAAAACTGTTCATAAAAAGTTAGTGTTTTTCAATAATATCATTGATTCAATATGAATTTTTTGAGTGCTTGAAAATTTTTGTAAAGTGCTTGAAAAGTTTTTAAAAAGTGCTTATTTTTGATTCAAAGATTTGGCTACGCACCCTGTTTACTATCTCTCAATTTTTTAATTCCCCAATTAATGAGGTACCATTCATTTTAGGCAAACAAATCTTTTCTTCAGAAAACGCTTCTAATTGAAATTAGTACTTCTCTTCTAAATCACATATTCTCAAATCATGAACATAATGCGTCTCCGTTTTTCTCCCCCCCAAATAACCCATGACTCATTTTTATCTTTTGTTTCGCTTTTAAATCTAATTGTTTAGCAATGCTATCACTGACATTGGAATGCTGAAAAGCTGAATCAATCAAAGATCGAGTTATTAATTCCTTATTTTTAAATTTTATCTTAACAATTACTGTCATCAAAAAAAAATATTTACATTTTTACAATTAGTATTACCTAATGTATAAGATTTAACAATTTCATTTTCTCTTTATCACATTCATTAGAATTATTAAAACACATTAAAGTATGATGATTTTTGTTACATTTCATGCATAAATTTTTTACTTCACAAAATCTAGAAATGTGTCCCAAACGAAAACATGAGAAGCATGCCCCTTTTCTAATTATAATTTTTCTTTTATTTTTCATACTCGTATTTCTAGCACTGAAACATATTCTAGAGGAGTGCTACTTTTCACAAAAAATGCAATTTCAAAATTTCTTACCTTCTTTTTCCGGATAACTGCTACTTACTAAGCTGGAAGCAGTTGCATTATCCGAAACGTTTAACTTTTCACACGCGTAAGTTTTGTCCCGATGGTTATAATAAGAAGAAAACTCCGCTTTTGCTAGGATTATCATCCCTTCACTAACAACATTTTGTTTCAGAAAATTCATTAAATGTTTCAAATTTCTTTCACCACCTTGAGGGTCTCTAATGTTCCAACTATGTTCGTAAGCAATAAGAAGATCTTCGGGTTAACAAGATTCGATAAGAGGGGTCAAAAAATCACCATATTTTTCCTGCATTCTACCTAAGCTTTCGAGGGCTCTCAGCTTTCCTTCGGTTTCATAGTAAAGGAAGTGGAGGTCTGTTTTAATCCTTCCAGCGGCGTCGATTTTCGTCACTAGTGACAGTAGGTCTCTCACATTAACCTGTACGAGTAATTCTTCTCTCCCAAATCTATTTTTCAACTGTTCAATTGCTTTCGGATAATTTGCAGCAGTTGCGGGACAAGATTCGATAACTTCAGCAGCTCTTGAATTGGGTATTACAGATTGTATTAGATAGTAAAATTTATCATCGTCGGATAACGTTTTATCTTCGTGAATTTTTGAAAATAGAGACCAAAATATCAATGAGTCTTTCGCTTTACCACTAAATTTCTTAAGTTCAATTACGGTCAATTTAAATGTTCTTTTTTGGGGTATATCCGTTGGCAGAGGAATCTTAAATAAGGTTTCTTCAGGTCGAGAGCATAGTTCTAAGAATCATCTCTATAGGCTTCTGCGGCGTTAAAATCTTCTTCGTACTCTTCTTCATTTGACTACAACAGGGCCTGGATAATGATAATTTGTCTTTCTTCCACACGAGAAAATTTGTCTTTCAGCTGCATTTCTAAAACTGAGATGGCTTTCATATCTTGTGTCTCCTTATTCAGTTCATCGTCCCATATTCAGTTCATTGTGTCTCCTTATTCAGTGTTTGCACAAATTGTGAAGGAAGTGCGCAAACTCTTTCGAAGAACTTTTTATTGAGGTAATTCCATGTTTGTTATCCTTATAAAAAAGTTCTATGTCGGGCCCCTCGTTGGGCGCCACTAAAACTGTGTTGCGTGCGACCAGTTCCAAATTTATCTTAATGGGTAAACATCCATCCGATGTTTTCACAGCAGGCCCAAAAAAAAAGGAAAACAATGTACCAAATTATCACAAACACATTTAATAAGGAAGACACAGATACAAAGATACATGGACAATCGAATTAACAGACAAAACTCTGAGAACTCTTCTCTCTCTAAAATCATAAAGCCATCTGCCCGCTCAAATCTAATGACTATACACATAACTCAGGGTGAAAAATAAATCCACTCCTTATCCCTCACTGTGAGTTATTCTGATTTTCATTGTTTTATCTAACTTTTAAACAGAACTTGTGTCGTTCAGTTTGATCATATCTTTTCTGTTAGCTAAAAGGAAGCGTGTTTTGATATCTTCGTAAAAAATGCAATATTGAAGAGCAGTTGGAATTATAAAAAAAATCTTAGAAATCTTGCAAATTAATGTTAGTTAATGAAACCGACTTGGAAATAAATTAAACAAGCTATATATTTAGAATTATGAAATGAGTTTGTTAAGAAAATAGGCATTGTTCAAAATGTGTGCTTAAGAATAGAGTACTTAAGAAAATGGTAACATACTAAATTCACTGCTATTCAGCGTCGTGAAAATTTATTTCTTTATTCCTTTTGATTTTGCGGATTGAAAAAAATTTTACCAGCTCAGAGACACGAATTTTATGAAAACTTCGTTCACTGTAAAAAAAAATTGAAAACAGGTTTTAAATGGATCTTACAAATTTAAAAAAAAAAATAGTGAAGAAAATAAAACAGACGTTATTTTTATGTATTTTTGACACCGTTACGCATTAATTTTTGAAGGAAATTTATAAGTATGAAAATACTTTCCTCTCAGACCTATAAACTTTAAAGTGGCATTTGAAAAAGAAATTTCTAAAAGTATTAATGCAAAATTACTGGAATGAAACAATAAATTTAATAAAGGTTTTAAGTATTTCAAATTTATTTGCAATGTTTAAATCCTTTATTAAATTTTTTTTATTATTATATATTTTATTTATTATGATATATTGCAAATATATAAATCAGTTAACTCTTCTGAAAAATGTAACAAAAAATACTCATAAGAATAATATGCAACAACTGACTAAAATGTTATCATCAATTTCTTAAGTTTGTATAAATTTGTATTTCGAGCTACTTTTCACTTATTGTCTTAAATATGCATTTTGAGCTATGTTCATCATCTTAAATGCGCCTTTTAAGAAAAATAATATACTTTTTTTAATACGCATTCTGAGCTACTCTCATGCCACCATTGTCCAAAAGTTTCTATTTCTCTAAAATGAAAAAAGGTTTTCCAAAAAATTGCAAATTTTAAAATAAAATATCTTCATTTATATTAAAGTGAAATACTATAAGGCATCGTCATTGAAAAAAGTTGATTTTCACAATTTTTCTCTCCAAGTTACAGTATACTAAGTTACAGTATAAATAACATTTTCAAACTTGTAAATTTAGCCAAAAAAAGTTATTTTTTAGAAAAAAAAACGTAGTTAAGTAGTAAATAATTTCGAATTTGAAATCTTGACACTCAAATTAGGCAAGATCTAGTTTTTGTATAAATACAACAAAACATTTGTTCCCCAGTATAATTTATTTCCTTCAGTATTGTAAAATGAACAGTATCACCTTTATTACTGGTTTTAAAATGACTAATTTGTATTTTAATCATTATGCAGGATATCAAAACACCCAAATGAAACAATGCCAGCAATATTCATCCCCATCAAGCTGATTCTTGTGGTTTTGCTCCTCCACCAGACAAATGGATTAAGAAACCTAGCTTTTAAACCTCTCACGATTCCACAGCATGCAAAGATGGTTTCCGGAATCACTCAAGACAACATCATATTGGCGTGGATGAATACGGAGGCTACATTAAAGAAAGCATACTTCAAACTGATTAAAAGTGTAATAACGAATTCATTCGACTGGTCTCTCACTTCTAATATATCTCATAATTGTACTAACAGTTTATTTGAATACTTAAATGGATTGAGGCACATGAAAACTTGGGCTTTCAAAAGTAAGATTTCTATTTTTGAATCATCTACTAAGCTACTCGATATTACTCTCTCACGATATATATATATATATATATATACCCTCCAACTGCTACGGAATTTCCGTAGTTTCAGAAATCTTCTTTTCAGACGGTATCCTGATTAACATAAAATAAAAAAAAATTTAAAA
>NC_092204.1:30991306-31010517 GCF_043381705.1 Parasteatoda tepidariorum
AACCTGAGTACTAATCATCAAAAAGTAGCTTACAGACGTCAGGGATTGTTCTATGAGGATTATGGGTCCTAATGTGCCCCATGAAAACATTGTTCCTGGGCGAGAAACTATGAAAACCTGGGCGAGCCCATTGCTATAGATGGAGGGTGTCATAATGTAATTGCTCTTCTGTGTATATATAGACAAGAAGATGTTTTTGAGGTTGATTTAACGTTGACAGGTGTTATATTTGAGGTAGAAAAAATGAGGTTATGTTTTGCACAAAAAATATTCTCAAAAAGTAGCTCTCAAGGCTTTTTGCTCTGAGGTAAATTCATGTCAACCTCAAAACAACTGTATACATTGTGATTATAAAGCTTGGGAGATTGATTGTTTAAGGTTGTTTTTGAAGTCGACTTCAAATAAACCTTAAAAATGCAGGTAACCCCTAAGAATGACCTCTCTCCATTAACGAGCATTTTACTGTGAAACAGAGAGTGGTCGCTCTAGAGAGATTTTATTGTATATTACGGTCTGTGACTAAACACGTTAGGCATACAAACTATTCAAAAGCTTATACGAAACAACACTTTGTGGTTCTTATCTCGTGGGTCCCGCAGTGGACTGATCGTTAAGACACAGTTCCCACCAGATCACCGAAGTCAAGCATCACTGGCTGCGGTCAGTGTGCGGGTGGGTGACCACTTGGATCAGTCTGCGTAGGGATCGAGGGTGTGCGGTATTGGTCCTCGTTAAACTGTGCTACCGTAAAGTGCTCGACTTCGCGCGCAGGTCGTCGGGCTACCGAAGCGGGGGTGCCATCCCCTCCGCAGAGGATCAAAATTGTGATGGCATGTCTTCGGATCATCCTCAGGGATGTTTCCCAGACCGTCGCCAACAGCCCATTGTGCAGCTCTAGTGCGACGTAATTGAACTACAACAACAACAATCTTATCTCGTGGTGAGCCTTTTATAGTAAAAGCAAAATAGAGGAAATTGTTATAAGTTTTAAATCCTTAATCGATACCACTTTTTAAGATCTTTTACTGGAAAAGCAGCATTTGGCATCCCTGGGTATGCTTCCCCACTTAAGCATAAGTTTGTTAATCTTCATGATTTGTTAGTACATGATTGTTAGCGTCTTGCTACTTAATAATAAATGGCGCTATTAAAATGCATATACATTTTTACTTCTCTTTTCTTAATAAATACAGTTCATGTCGTCGTAAAGTGTGGTGCTTTGTTGTTTGTGTCGAGCTTTTCTTGTGTATAAAACAATGATAAACAAGTAAAGATGAATCTGTTGGTGGCTCTTCATGCCAAATGCCGAGATCACACATATATCCAGCACCAGATATGCTTCACCAAGATAACATGAAATAATTATGCTACCAGTTTTTATTTTTGTAAATAAAAGATCTTATTCTTTTTCCGGCAATATTATTGTATTCCCATTGTCAACATTACAGGCGCCCACGGGCTCAAGTTCATATGAAAGAGTCAATTGTCCGCTTCGCGGACAGGCAGGCACTCTGTAAGAAACACCAGTTCAAGTTCAAATTATTCTTACCGTTGACGTTGTGACGTTTTTCAACTTTAAGCTTTAGAGACTGTTTTTAGACTTTCACATTACACAGATCAAGTGAGCTCTTCCCATTACATATTTAAATATTTTCATTACTTCATTGTACTACCTTAATGGTAAATTTTATGATGACAGGGGAAAGGCCGATTATGGCCTCAGGCTCCCAGGTAATAAATTTATGTTTATATTTATGTATTGGAAGCAACAGCGTTAAGTTTTATTTTTATCTTTAAAGGCATATTGCTAACAAGGTAAAAATCATAGGAAGCCTTTTTAATACTGTAATTAAGTTTATATGAAAAATTATTTTTTAGAATTATATGTTTTCTTAGAGCAAGACTGTCACATCTATTGGACCCATTGCGCCAGAAAAAAACGTTGGAAAATATATTCTCATGGCTGCCAACTTCCTCACATTTTAGGAAAATGTTTTCTAGTGGCAGTTCATTTTATGTTTTAATGTATTATTCTTTACTTTGTAAGTTTGATTTTAAGTTTTTTCCAACACCTCAACATTCAAATGATTCAAAAGTTTATATGAGATGCTGGCTACTTCCGGCTCTCGCACGGCTTAACAACCAGCAACTAAGGATTGTCTGTAGTATTAAGTAATAAATTTTTTTTCAATTCTTGTATTTATAAATTTAATTTAATGTGATTTTGATTGCCACTAAATGCAATTAAACCAATCACAGATATAAGAGTCAGTAATAAAAACGAAAATTAGTGTGAACCATAGAACTTGAGAAAAGTTAATTTTATCTACAAGTGCATTTCAAATAGTTTTTTACAACCACTTGGGAAATACTTCCTCCGAAAGAATGAAAGTTGGCAGGTCTCGCGCGTGGTGAGGCTTTTAAAATGTTGACAAAATTACGTAAAATTTTAAGCGCTTGTGTTTTTAATTGTCTACTATTTTATAAAATATTTTCCAAAAAGCTGTAGTTTTCAACCCTACATTCTTTTCTGCGTTTTTATTTGAAAAAAAATAACAACTTTGCATTACCACTGTTTACTTATTTTTGTTTTTAATTTTAGTGTTCGATTCATCTGGAAAAATAGCAAATGGGGTGTTTGGTGGAAATCCCACGGCGTTTGGTGATTTCGAGACTTGTCTTGATATAGAATCTCCAAGTGGAAAATTTAAAGGACAGTTTTGCGATATTGATTTCGTTCCAACATTGCCGGAGAGAAAGATGATGTCACCAGCAGAAAAGCCAATAGAAATTATTGATACACTGTTTGAGCCTGGCACAGTAAATAGCCTATCTTTAAACGAGTCTTTGTTTAACGTAACATATGATTGGTTAATCCCGATATCATTTCATACATACCTACTTTTACCATGGTTGCTACTGCAACCGAAAATTCAAAAAGTGGGGGCTAATAAACTTCAAAATTTTGGGGGAAAAAATTAAATTTAGAAAGCATATTTATTTCTGTTTACTAGGGAAAATAAAAGCAAATAATGTTATTGTTTTGAATATTAATAATTAAAAATGTACGTCGTAGTATTAGTTATGATTGAGTAATTAAAAAGATAACAAATGAATAAAAATTAATTGAGTTTCTACCACATTCTACATTTTTAGTCCCTGATTTATGCTTTTCGAAAATGTGTTTTCCTCGTGGTAGAGAATAATAAATTAAAATTGGATTCTACGTTAAAATTCAGCCAACTCTTAAAAGCCATTTATACAACATTTAATCAAATAATCTTAATATTTTTAATAAGAAAAATTTTGACTGTTGGCAGCTAAGTAGAGAAATTGATCTTACTTTTGTTAACATTTGAAATTCATATACAGCTTTTAAATATTTCATTAGCATTTATTTCTAAACACTAAATCCTCTGATTACGAATTTTCCAGAATTTAAATATATTTAAATGAATCTGTTAAGCTATAAGCAATGAAGATGGTTGAAAGAATATTTTAAAACTAAAACACATAATTTAAGGAAAAGGAAATGTCAATTGAATGAAGATAATTATGTACCAGTTATGTATGAAAATTCTTTAAAAATAAGGGCATATCTAAATTTTAGGAATCAATGCAGAGTTGCCAACTGTTCCGCTTTCCGCGTTCCTTTCCACCGTCACCTGTAAATTACCCACCACTCTAATTGTGAAAATTTTTTCATCTTAATGTTTAGTTACCACTTCATTCAGTGATCCTTGGATTTTACAAGGTAAGATTGCAAAAATTCTTTCAAAATATTAGTGGTTGCTTCCATTTTTTTAATAGTTGAAAGAACTTCGAGTGCAAAGGGTTAATTGGTAGCGAATTAAAAAATAAAAAGTGCAGAATAAGAATAATAACTCTCACTGTTTAAAAGTACCACTACGAGGTAACTGCAGAAGAGATGCCAGCATGCTCTGCTTTGTTAAAAAATATTTTCTAGTGTTAACGAAATGGAAGTTATTGTTAGCTTACTATTTTGCATATGAAGTAATTTTTTCACCATTACACATCAAAAATTCTAATTGTTATATCAAGTCTAATGGTTACTCTTACAAAAAGAAGAAGTAACTATCCTTGTTAACCCCTTGGGGACGGGTGATTCAGAAAAGCATTCGTACAAAATCAGAATCAGGATGTAATTAAATAAAAAACGGTAACTTAAATGTAGTCGTTTCTAATTTGACAGACTTACTTTGCTTTTATCTTAATTATTGTTAGTTTTATCATACATATAATCAATGTTAATTCAAAGTATAACTAAATAGTTTTATTTTAAACAAAGTAACGGTGAATAAAATAAATCAAACAATTATAACTCCGCCCACAAATAAACTGTGCTAAAGAATTACTTTGATTACCAGCTTTATCTTTTTACCCTGGTTGATACGGTTTCATGCTGTCACGTATTTGTGACAGTCGGCGCGAAAGGGTTAAACAAGTTTTACTATTTAATTCGCTACCTATTCAGTGAAATTTTTCAGAGAGCTGATCAGCTGCCAACTCTGCTTTATTCATACTCACATGTGGTGGTTATCTTAGCATCAGCCCCGCGAGGGGCTCTAACAAATTCATCTGAGTGGGAATGAATAATAAATCGCCGAAATGCAATTGAAGGGGGATAGTTGGGCTTCAGTATCATTTACTGAGAGAAAATTAAAATAAAGTAGCGAGATTAAACAAACAAATTTAAGAGAGAGAAGATGGTTTTGTTGCAGACTGCCTCGCCTCCTCTGGAGGTAAAAATTGCATTCCATATGATACTTTGAGTTTTCTATATATAGTGGTGGAAAATTACTTAAAATTTCTCTTTTCTCTTTATTTAACTAAAACTGGGTGCCTGGGCCGCGCAGCGGCCCCTAACCCATTCATCATGAAGTATTTACAAGTTGAATTAAAAAACATTTTGANGGTGGAAAATTACTTAAAATTTTGCATATGTAAAGTTTATAAACCTAACCAGGCTTGCCGACTAAAAAACTTTTTACAAAATATTTTATAGAGTGGTAGACATTTAGAAACGAAAGCTTTCAGAATTTTTTGTAATTTTGCCACCACTTTAAAAGCCCACCAATAAAAAGCTAGTAAAGTGACTTTGCATACGAACTTTTTAATCATTGGGATGAAGTGGCGCGGAAAATAAGTTTACATAAATAAAAAATAATGTATTGAAACAAAGGCATGGCTACAACTAGAAATTTTTTTTAAAAAAATGAAAAAGTCTGCCTAACAATTCAAAAATGTTTTTCTATAATTAACAAATTAATTAATAAAGTTTATTATCTCCAAATGCCTCACCAGATTACATTTTTGTCTTTGGGCCTAGAGTTTATAAATTTTAGCATCAGAAATATTATAATTTACCAAATCAATTTAAAGCTATGAGGAAAAATTTGACAAATTAGTATAATATTAGTGTAATAATATTAATCCAAATTTGAGCGATTTATAGTGGTTAAACTGTTAATACCAACTTTTTAAAACTTTCTCAAATCCTCTTATTTTGAGGGTGATAAATCCTAATTTGATTGAGAAAAAGTCATGTTACTTCAGAAAAATGCGTATTTCTGTCAAAATTAACGCATTCCGTCAAGATTACAGTCAACTGCTATACATAATTTAGGAGATTTTTTTAAAGATATCGCAGTAACATTTTACAGAATAAAAATTCAACCATCCGTTCAAAAGTTATAAGAGTAATTAAATTTTTCTTTCTTTCTTTATTATTTACTGACTAAAAAGAGTGCAAGATCTTTTTACTAGTGTTATATATATATATATATATATATATATATATATANTATATATTTCTTAAATGCTTGAGCATTCTATATGCAGCCATATGCAGAGATGTCAACTTGCTCCGGACAGCAAATAAATATTTTCGAGTGGTAGTTTATTAATGCGTGATCTTGGTTTAATAAATTCAATTAATAAGGTTTTTATCCACCATTATTTCTAAATTATTCGAAGGCTTATACAATTTGTTACAGTTAAGTCAACCACCACCGATTCGAGCATTAGATATCACTGAGTAAGGCAGTGTTGTGACCGATTCGGCTGCGGTGGAAGGTTTTCCGACCAGTTCGCGAAACAACAAAGAGCATCGATCATGCTGCACCAAGGAAGGAGATGAGGACTATCGCCTTGAGGTTTCAGAACAATCCAGTCAATTCAGATTTCACTCTCAAGTTAGAAAGACATATCAGATGAATATAATAAGATGTAGGAACAAGAATGTAAAGATAAATGCCTCACCAAGGAAACACATGCAGAGTTCAAAGCCACTTACACCATAGAAGAATTAAATGCTTTGAAAAATGCAATAACACCAGTTGAAACTTCTAAAAACTTCGAGGAGCCAATTCCAGAGGATAATCCTGAGATTATGGAGACTACTCCTGATATAGCGATTGATCCTGTCAACATAGAGACAAATCACGAGCCAGATCCAGATACCAAACAACAGAAGGAGTCAGAATCCGAGTTAAAAGAGTCTCCGACCAAGAACCGCAAAAAGAAAAAGATTCCCACTATCGAACCAGAAAAGGATAACGGCTCCACCACAACAACTATACAGCGAGAAACTCCAACTCCAGCCCCGGCTACAGATGAGACTTCCCCCCAAATGAGACTTTCACGTACTCATGTACAAAACCGATATGCGAGCCGGCAAAATGCATCAACTGCTCTTGTGAGCACCCGGCCTGTTTTTCAGGCTGCGTTGCAAGACTGAAAAGAAAGCCAAGAGGAAATCAAGCCGAGCCAGAAAAAACCACCAACTCAGCCACCAGATTCTTGCTGATCTTGAAGGAATTATGGCAGTTATTTCTAGATCCGGATCTAGTATCACTCCTCAGATCTCTACTACCTGACGAGAAATAGACACAGAGATCTCCCACCAAGCCCTACTTACCCATGACGTCCGCTGCCTTTCTGTGGAAATCTTCTACAAACTTTTAAAAGTCAAAAATCACCGTTGCCTTAAGGGAAGCGTAACAGATGAAGAAGTGAGATGCTTGCTTCGCGAGCAGGTACTTTGTTCCACCTTATGTCAAGTTAAGAACAGTTAAGTCTTGCTACACTGTTCAAAAAGTAAGCCAAATTAGTCACAATATTAGAATATTTGCACAATTTAATTTGTAGTTGTTTACTGTTTAATAAATAATTATGGCGCGTCCGGAGCAGATGGCACCTCTGCACACGTTATAAACAGTTTTTCCTCCTAGTCTATTTATAATATTTTTTTAAAAGATTTAGAGAAAAGATCTTAAAAAATTCCATGTTTATTTTTTTTAACTATTCTAGTTGACTGATACCTTCGCAAAAATGGCTAATTATCTCTATGCTGCTCAAGTACGCTTAAATGCCTGTCTCCCTTCAACTTGTTCAAAAGAAGACGTAAGAGGCTTGATTTCTAGCGGTTTGTAAAATAAGTTATTTCTGTATGCTTTTTTTATTTAATTATTTAATAACGAAATAGGGCATACCGTAATTTACCAAAAAAGAAATTCCTTTTAAAAGAAAAAAAAGAAACAGTAACTTTAAAAATAAAATATCGGCGTTTTTAACTTGCATTGATTCAACATTGTTTAGTCTAACTTGTAGAAAAAGTTTGCATACCTGCAACGTAACTTTACTACTAAATTAATTTTCACATGTAGTCAAAAAGGTGTCAACATGATAATAAGAAACAGCAATCGTCTTAATCCAAAGACACCCAAAATATTAATTGTCAATAACGTAAAAAAGTGATGTTATAAACAGTGTAATAGTATATTATTTAAATCAGTTATGTATTTTCGTACATTACTCTTATCATTTTTGAAAAATTATAATTAATGATTCATCAATTACTCATATTTATATGTGGTAGAAATCTTAGCGTCATCCCCGCGGGGAACTCTAACTAATTCGTCTGAGTGGGAAAAGCTGGGGTTCAGTAACATTTACTGAGATAATTCATCAACTTTCTTTCTTTCTTCCATTATTTACAAAAACTTGGGCGCCAGGGCCGCGCAGAAGCCTCGTATCCCATACATCATGAAATAAGATAAAAAGGTAAAATAAATTCATCACCATCATCATCATCATCGAAATATAACTGGGCGCCTGGGGCCGTTAGCGGCCTTTTTCCCATTCATCTTGTATTTAATCTTTAAGGTGGTTCTTTCTGGTAATTGGAATAAAAGGAAATCAAATATTTTGTATTTTAGTTAAAATTATGTCACTACAAAAATGAGCTGCAATCGGCCTGAGGTTTATGTCTTCTCTTAAGTTTTCGAACGTAAAAATTTCGTTGAATCCTGCGGTGTCACAATATATGGTCTTTTCAAAAAATCTGAAGTTTTGCTTTGCAATGTGATGATCTAAAAAATCTATGTTGAGGTCGCTATGTATGTTTTTATTGCGGATAAACCATCTTGCTTTTGTTATTTTCCTGAGGATTTTGTTCTGGCATATTTTGAGTTTTTTAAGGAGTGATGTAGAGATGTTGCACCAAGCTGGAGATGCATAAGTCAGGATGGGACGGATCATCGAGATGTAAAGTAAACGTTTAAGTCTGAGTTCCATTTTAGGGTTCTGAAGAAGGATTTGTAATCTGTGGCAGGCTGTTTGTGCTTTGTTGATGACTGTTTTGACGTGATCTTTCCAATTAAATTTGCTGTTTATGACCAGACCAAGATATTTTGCTGTTTTGACTATGGGTATCGTTTCGTTAAAGAGTACAACTTGATTTTTAGGGAGGATCGTTTTTCTTTTATGTTGAATGATTAGTAGTTTCGATTTTTGGCCGTTTACTTTAAACTTCCAGTCTAGGCACCAGGTTTCTATTTCTGTGATCTTTTCTTGGAGTTTTTGTAAGGCAATGTTGGGATTTTTGGACTTCACGACAATTCCTGTATCATCTGCGAAAAGTGCTGTGATGCTGTTAAAGTCTTGTCTGTCGATGGGAAAGTCGTAGGTAAATAATATGAATAGTATGGACCCAAGGATGCTTCCTTGAGGTACTCCTGCTGTTATTTTTCTGTTTGTTGATTTCATATTTTTAAAATTAACTTGAAAGGTTCTATTATGTAAGTAGGCCTGTATTATTTTAATGATACCAGTTGGGAATTTCAGTTGAATGAGCTTGAAGATGAGACCCTGATGCCAAACTCGGTCGAAAAAATTCATCCCCTAGCTTACTTTCCAACTTTAAATGCTTTTCAAAATAATGTTTCCTAGTGGTAGAGTAAAACCAATGAGGTTGAGATTTTATGTAGGATGCCGGATATTAGGGTTATCTCGGCTTTTAGCGTGAAGCACCACTATACGATACGTCGATTCTGGATAGTCTGATGCTATAAGTCATGTGTGCCTATAGTGGAATAAAATGAAAAGATAAGTAATACACAGTGTGAAACTGTGGAAGTCAGGAAAGATGAGATCTTGGATGTAGTGGAAAGCCACGTGTAGTTCTGGGTCTCTGGGAGAAGAGAACGAAGCAGTTTAACAAGCTCTTCATCGTCTAGCAGTTCCTTCATCTCCTTGAATAGCCGTAAAAATGACTGGCAGTATCTGTGGTTTTCTTGGGATGGGTCTTTCTATCTTTCAGCAGTTTCCTGGGTCTTGCACCACAGCCAGTAAAACAGGCTGACTGCTCACCGTTACAGTTGACGCAGGTCGCCAGGATTGTTCTTGGTTTCGTACAAAGGAACTAGAGACATGTGCGCCGGCGCATGTCATGCTGGCAGGATCGGATGTGGGGCAGCTTCGTTGAGTATGTCCGAATTGTTGGCACAGGTAGCACTGAATCTGATAGCGTCCCCCTCGGAAACGCTCGATCTTAACTGGCTTCTCTAGCATTGAGTTGATGTTAAAAATGTTTCTGCTCGTGCTGGAATCTGATTGGATGATCAGAAACAGTGGGAGAGGCATAAGCTCCTGCTCACTCCTTCTCTTGAGTTGAACTATTTTTTCAGGGAAAAAAAGCCAAAGTTTTGAGAATATTTTTCCAATTCTTGAGAATCGGTGTCGATATTCAGTCCTCTAATTAGGGTCTTAAGCTTTTTACTCGGTGAGGAGTCTGTAGATGTGGTTGGAACGGGAGGGTCAGCCTTCACCGAAGCTTCGGTTTTCTCCTCTCTCTCTGCCGGTGCCGCTGGAGTTGCGAGAGCTAATCCTGGGTCTGGGTGGTTTCCTTTCCCGTCTCAGTCGACATGCATCACCGTGTTGACGCATATTTTGAGCTCCTTTTTCCTTAGCTTTTTCTTCTTTTCGGGACAGCCCAGAGTTTCAATTATATCCATATCTGTAGGAGTCTGTTGTCTCTATGCTGGGTGTTGTATCAGTAATTTCAGCTTTTGGGATATCCATCTTTTCTACCGGCGTCGAAGAAGGTTCAGGTTTCTGGGGAGTTTCAGTCTCAATGATAGTAGTTTCTTTCTTTTCAGCTTTCTCAGGCATAGTTGATTCCTTCTCGTTCCATTGCTCTTTAATCATCTGGTAGCGTTCGAGTAAATATTCCATTTAGAATTTGTTTTCGTAGAGAATCTCGAAGTTTTCGCCAAATCTTTTGCAGTATCCTTTGTACTCTTCTTTGGCATTTCTGCAGAAGTTGATCATCTTATCTATGTTGTCATGAGTTGCTTTTTTATCAGCAGCTGCTTAGCAATCCTTTCTGATCTCATCATGATCTGAGATGGGAAGCGGCTTTTGCTTAAACATTCGTTTGCTGCCGCTGCCGAATCTGTGGTATGAAGACATAGTAACACGGGAGCTTGGTCACAACACAACCTTACTCCTCAACGTCCCAAGGGATAATCAGATTTTATGTATGTGTTTGTAAAAATTTAGCAAGCAATTATTACTTTTAAATGTAATGGTAGTTAAAATAATTTTAAAGTGTATTTATTTAATGACTAATAAAATATGATCCTTAAATTTGTGCACCACATTAAATCTTGCTATATATAAAAATCTAATGATGGTCTCAAGGTTTTCCATCGTTGTCCGTGCATTTTTATTGACCGGAAAATCACGTGGTAGGATCCAGTTTTTCCTCATTCATTTCCATATTATTTTGGTAGTCATCAGCATAAAAGTCATAAAGGTATTGTTTCTCTCTATATATTTTTGTATCCCTAATTTCAAGGTATTTTCCTGTACTGGTATTATTACGCTTTTAATTCAAGAGTTTAAAACAAAGAGAATTGTAGTTTTATTATAATTATAATGTAATTCCGTGCTACATTTTAAGATGAAGTTACTCAGAAAGATGGTTTAATCTTATTAACCGTTTTGCAATTATTATTTTAGTGCGAATGACATTAATTGAAGGGTAAGGGAAAATTAACTTACCCTCTCTTGTATTTACGTGTAAATGGATAAAAATTGACGTACTAGAAAACACCAGGAAAAAGAACTATATATTTATTTCACATCAGAGAAGAAAAACTAAAAACTATAGAAGTTGCCATTAAGTGGTACAATAATAAAATAATAAAAAATAAAATAAGATAAAAAACAAATTATAGGTAGCGTTGTATTTTGGCACATGTTGGCCTCCGCTATATTAATATACTGTTATTAATTACAGTTAAAGAGATATGTTAAATGATTTAGTACTTAACGCTCAGCTTCATGCACAAGGAGATACAAGCAAAAATAGTACTTAATATATCCGCCCGTTTGGTAAGCGAAAGTATTACGGGATTAAATTAAGGGAGTGAACTCATCAAATTTGTTGGAACAATATAGTGTTATAATATAAATGTTATTTAAAAAAAATATTGCTTAGAAAAGTTACTTATGTTCACTGATAGATCTAAATATTTGTAATACTAATAGATAGTAATGTTTGGATGTGGGGAGTGGGGGCACAAGCGTTAGCAAACATAATTTCTTTTAGTACTATATGTTAAGTGAATAATTTTAACTTTAGTAGAAAAACTGTTTTCTGCCAAGAAGCAATCATCGGCGTTGGTGAGCGGCAGCGAACAAGAGGATTAGCGCCCTAGTATGAAAATAAAATCTTGAGGGAAAACTGGAAGAGTTGGCAAGTATGAACCAGGCATCTGCAACAGCTTATTACAGCTATTAGTTCATTCATCAACGTTGAAGGGATAGACATTAACCACTTGGGGACGGGTGATTCAGAAAAGCATTCGTACAAAATCAGAATCAAGTTGTAATTAAATAAAAAACGGTAACTTAAAAGTAGTCGTTGCTAATTTGACAGACTTACTTTGCTTTTACTTTAATTATTGTTAGTTTAATCATATATATAATCAATGTTAATTCAAAGTATAACTAAATAGTTTTATTTTGAACAAAGTAATGGTGAATTAAATAAATCAAAAAATTATAANTTAGCAGTTTATTTGTGGGCGGAGTTATAATTGTTTGATTTATTTAATTCACCATTACTTTGTTCAAAATAAAACTACTTAGTTATACTTTGAATAAACATTGATTTTATATATGATTAAACTAACAATAATTAAAGTAAAAGCAAAGTAAGTCTGTCAAATCAGCAACGACTACATTTAAGTTACCGTTTTTTATTTAATTACAACTTGATTCTGATTTTGTACGAATGCATTTCTGAATCACCCGTCCCCAAGGGGTTAAAGATTAAATACAAGATGAATGGGAAAAAGGCCGCTAACGGCCCCAGGCGCCCAGTTATATTTCGATGATGATGATGATGCGCGAAAGGGCTAAAGTATGATCCTTTGTGTAATAAATTTGATTTAAAGTTAATTTCTACACCACTACAAGTGAATGATTCAAAAATTCATATTGAAAACTTCTTCGTTTCTGTTCTTCATGCTTGCCCAGCCCTCACTACTATAAGCAACAACCTAAAAAAGAAGCAATCTACAACTGAAGGTAAAATTTTACGCACAATGACTGGCGCCCCAATGGCGATTAGCAATAGATTACTCAGAAAAGACTTAAACATTGATGATATCAATTGCTTTATAGCTAAATTGACCACAAAATTTTATAGCGCCGCAAAAACATGCACCGCATCAGATTTCAATAAGTTGTTCGATATTGATATAATCCGTGATAATTCGAATTTCAGCCCAATTACCGCCTTTTTATGCTCAGACTGCATACTATCAAAATACTATTAACTTTATCATACAACTCTACTCTAGGGGATCTCCCCATTCCAAAGATGATTTTCACTTCAAAACTAAAGATTTACTTCTTTAAGGACTTGATTTGTCGTTACAACATACTACAACTTCAAAGATATTTAGAACCTCCTAGAATACGACAAAACAGAATCGATGAATCGGTTAGTGGCGCTTCGCGCCAAACGCCGAAATAACCCCAATATCCAGCATCCAGCTTCATGTTCTTCAGAACAGATGGCTGTTTATTTTTGCAGCGATGCATCTTAATCTGGAATGCAAAATATATAATTTTCCTTTCACTCCGATTTGCATTCCAGATGCTAGAAAATAATACCTTAAAGTTAAAACATCAAGATGGATGCGAAAATGGCTGTAAACGGCTTAATAAGATACATTTTGGATAATTAAAAATAATAAATAGATAAATTTTGATGATCATGTTTTTCAGAGATGCCAACTTGCTGCGTTTCTAAAAAAAAATGCTATATAGTATACACTCTGTAGTATATAAAAATTACTCTCTAGTGGTAACGACATTTAAGGTATTCTTAGTTCAGTATTTTTCAATTTAAGTAATTTTTCCAACACCACAAATCAAAAAAGTATGATATAAAATGCAACTTCATTGCCTTTATCTCGTGTTAAAATTTTTAAAGAGTAGGCCTAATGATCCTTATTCTACAAGTTTTACTATTTAACCCCTTGGGGACGGGTGATTAAGAAAAGCATTCGTACAAAATCAGAATGAAGTTGTAATTAAATAAAAAAACGGCGACTTAAATGTAGTCGTTGCTAATTTGGCAGATTTACTTTGCTTTTACTTTAATTAGTGTTAGTTTAATCATATATAAAATCAGTGTTACTTCAAAGTATAACTAAATAGTTTTATTTTGAACAAAGTAATGGTGAAATAAATAAATCAAACAATTATGACACCACACACAAATAAACTGCTAAAGGAATACTTTGATTACCAGTTTTATCTTTTTACCCTGATTGATACGGTATTATGCTGGCACGTATTTGTGACATTCGGCGCGAAAGGGTTAATCCGATACCAATATTTTAAAACTTATGCAGAAAGCACAGTAATTGTTGTGCTTTCCTCATTCTTTTTTGTTGAGGGTTTGATAATTTTAGCGAAATTAACTGTAATTCTGAATGCTTTAATTTTTAATTGTTTACCATTCTATGAGATATTTAGCAAAATGCGCCACTGAAGGCAGCCCTGTGTTATGTTTCCTCAATATTAAAACTAATGATAAAATAATTGAGTGACCAGATTTTAACATTTGGGGGAAAAAGATCTCTTCTGAAATGAAGGAGGTTAAAATAGGGGTAAGAAGGTTAAAGTGTAACTAGCTCTTACGCTGTATGTAATTTAACCGACACATAACTGCATTGTCGCTTAGATAGCAAAGAAGGGGGGGCACTTAGTAATCACTTGCGTAAATTTTAAGGAAAACTTATTCTGAAATATATTATCGAATAGAGAAACTAGACTGAATGGGGAAACTAGACTTGTAGAGAGAAAGCGATTGCAGTTTTGACATCAACAGTGCGAAAGAAAAAGAAAGCAAAATTTTTCTATTCTAAGAAGAAAGAACCTCTCCCCTCTATTCTTTCACGCGGTGACGAAGTCAAGAATCACGCCGGCTAATGGAAAAAAAATTCGCCTAACAGGTGACATGGCTGAAAGCCCTTATAAAGCGAGACGGAAAAGTTCAAAAACTGGTACGAAAGACATTTTATTTTAGCATTTTTTTGTTGAGAAAAATAAAATTTCTGTAACTATCAAGATTTCTTTTATAATTTTAGTCTATATATAAAACTGCTTATTTTCCTGGGATAAAGTAGATATTGTTGAATAGTTTTAAAAAGATTAAGTTAGCTCCTCCCGAAAACTAGTTATTACTGAAAAGGTTTTACTACCAGCCTTTCCTCTTTTCCGTCTCGCTTTCACCCCTGACAGGAGAGCGGGTCTTAAAAGCTTTGGATAGTCGCGAACCGGAAACGAGTCACGTGATGAGATTGCTGCTTTCTGAATGTAATGTATCGTGAGTAGTCTATCTATATTATAAGTCTATGTGTTGATCCTTTGAAAAATTTGTCAGAATTTACCGAAAATCTGCAACTTTTAGTTTGTTGTTCTCTACTGTTTTCTAATATATTTGTTAAATCTGGAGCAGTTAGCATTTCTGAGTATGCCTCATTATTGGTGACTGGGAGGTACCTATCGAATGCAAAAAGTTAATACATCGTTCGCACATCTGCACAAGTTAATAGCTTACTTGAGTTCAGCTACAAAGCGTTAAGGTTTGAGCAATATATGGCCAACCAAACTTTTTCCAAAGTTGACATTTTTGCATCAAATGTATCATTGTTGAAATTTTTTCCTCCAAAAATACTCAGCCGAAAACTTTTTAAAAGTGGATTGTTATACTGTCCGGGTCCTTTTATATTATAGATTTATGGAGAAATAAAATATAATTTTTCCCTTTTATCTATATAATCGTTTATAATTTAAAATTTTAAATTATTTCATTTAAGTTTCGGCGTATATGAAGAGTGAAAATCAACTAATTGTACGACATTGTCACATTAAAGAAGAACTGGAACTTACAGCCATGGAGATTTTTATTTAGTAAGTATAACTTTTCTTTTTATTGTTTTCATGCTTACTTTCTGCTGAAAAAGATATACAAGGGGACTCCAAAAACTAAACTTCCCTACATTTTTGAAACACAAAAAATTATTTGATTTATTTATTACAAATTAAATTACACCAGTCTAGACTTTAGAGGATTAAACTTTTTTCCGACATAATAACCACTTTGGTCGATACCTTCATGTAGATGCTGTATTAGTTTTTGCATACTCATGTCATACCAGCTCTTTGCTATGTTTACGAGATTACACTAAACCTAATTTTCACTTTGTAGTCAGTCAGAGCACAACTGTTGCTTTTTTGCATTGGTTGCAATAGGTGACTATCACATTCCACTCTGTTGTGCGAATTTGGCAGCCAGCGACAACTAAATGTTTCTCAAGTTGGAGGAATATTAGGCCGGGAAAGATAATTGAGAAAAGAAAATGAGGAAAAAGATTTGGTTCAAAACAGAGACATATCTCTGAAAAGTGGTATGACATGGGTCATACGAAGTCACAGCGTATATAAAAACAAACAATACATACTTGATAATATAAAATGGTAAAATACATTGTAATTACAAACGTACAATTGATTTTTGAATGACTTAAATGTCAACTGACTAATTTAGTAGGAAAGCAGATATATAGTTAAAAACAATAAAGAGGAACGCTTTTTAAAAAATTAAAATAGAACAAAATAAGTACTGCCTTTGCACAAATAAGTTATCAGACTATCTTCGAAGACTACTTTGCCACGCCAATGATGTAGTAGCGTAGTGGCACTGTGATCGCATCAGTGTAGAGGTACTTAATTTGCTCTCTGGAGCTTGTAAAGAACGTTTTGACGTATCGTAGCTTAGCCCAATTTTTGTTTTTTGAGTTTTTTTGTTTACCCATCGTAAGTATGGCCAGTCATAGTCTAGACGATGCTACGAATTGGAGGATAGTTGGATAACTGGAGGCTGGCCCATCACAAACTACCTGTAGTAGGGGCCCTCAGGATTTAAAAAAATATGTTGTCCTCTGTGAAAACAGTTCTCAGAGGTAGGAACAGGGGTTTGCAGACCTGGTCAAGGCCACAAAAGTTCAACAATGCCTGCTCAAGACCGTCATTTGAGACCACTAGCCAAAAGTAATTGGTTCGCGACAGTGGCGTAACTGATCTGTAAATTGCATCCATTTCACAGCCTGTATGACAGGTAACCTTTAGTATGTATCCCTTTGACTGTGAACCAGAAAAAAGAATCGTGTAGAGGATGCAGAGATGATAGATGTCGGATTCTCTTCAGCGATGTGTAGCGATTTCGTATCTTTTTCTACTTTCACTGTTTCGTATTGTTCCTATCGATCCTCCATGAAAACATTCCTTACACTTTCTTACGTAAAAAACAAAACAAAAAAACGGCTGGAGTTGACGTCAGCTGGAGTTGACGTCATAGGTCACATATGTGGGTATCCGTAATCTTCTTCTTCTTGAAGTGCAAGAACCAAATTGTCTGCTTCTTTTATATGATTGTTATTCTCGTTGTACTGCTTTTCTATGTATGCTTGTGTTAGCTGAATACTTTTAGGAACTTACAGGGAAGATGAAATGAATAATATAAAATTATTTGCTTCTGTTCGCTAACTTTTAGAGCACTTTTATTTACCTGTCATAGTTTCTTAAGTCCTTTTTTATACGTCATTAATTTAAAACAATTTCTCAGAATTATTTTATGCGCAGCAATTCAGATTTTACTTGTTATGTCGTCATGACCTCATTTCTTTTTTTGAAACAGTAATTTTACTCCACCTAGAAAAATCCATACTGATTTAAATGATACTATACAAAAAAAGTAAAATATTAAAAAAAAAGAATTTTTCAATACATATTCGCCTCTAATCAGCAATCTTCACGTTTGACACTTACACATGAGGTATGAATGCATCTTTATTTAATCTGATCCGTTGTACGCAATACCTTGAAATGCGCATTGAAAATATTGTGGAAATCAGCCTAAAACTGCAAAAATTTTATTAAAGTCATGTAAACAAAAAATAACTGATTAAACTTTCAATTTTATCTATTTCAGCGCATTATTCATCGTTTTAATCTGCTTGCTGGTACTGGGAACCTTATTGGAGATTATTTTCAGAAATAAACCAAAGCATGATTTTCAAACAAAGAACAAGAGTAAGTTTTTTTAAAAATATATTACTCATATATCATCAGCACATTAAGTAACACGTTAATATTATTTTTAATTCCAGGCGCAGCAATAAAGGCATTATTATGCTTTTCTGCATACACAAACACCATTAGACTTTTAAAGGTCGACAAGAATCCAGATACTCTACACATGTTCCATGGTCTTCGAGTTTTATCAATTACTTGGATAATATGGAGTCATTCATATCTTGTTGTTAGTTACCGAGCATTTGGTAAAAATTTCAATCTCATTCATCCTTTTCAATGCTTATCATTTAATTGATAGAAATCCTAAATACATTTCAAAAAAAAATAAATAAATAAAGTAAAGGAACATAATAGGAGTGGGGAAAGGTAAAGCGAAAAAAATAAGATAACGTGACACAAAAATCTGCATAGGGTAAACCAACCAGTGAAGGAACATTTCATACATATTGATTAAAAATACGAATTTTAAAGTTTTTCTTTAGATTGATTGGTAACAATAGCTTACTGCCAAACAATTTTGGATTACCTGGTCAAATAGACTTCTCTGGAAAAATTTTTGAATTTGTAATTATATCTGCAACACCTTGTTTCTTTGAAAAATTATAAGATGAGTGTTTGTATTTATATGTTTGAAGTGGAATTAATTGCATGTAGTAGTTTTATTTTTCTCACTGTGAAAAAGAGAATTAAAAATATAGTTATTGAAGTTACGTTTATTTTTTTTTAGGCATCATAGCATAATAAAGTACCGAGATAAGGGGGTGTTTATTCACTGGATCACCAAACGATGAAAAACCAGTGAAGGAACAAGTGTTCCTTTACAGGTTTTTTTTTTAAGTTAATGAAAATAAAAGATAAACTTTAATTTTCCTGTACCTTAAATGATGTTCCGCATCAAAAACATGTTTAAAATACGAAAAACAACTTCTAACCAGTGAGGGAACAGGCATATTCCTTTACTGGGCATAGATTTCCCTGTGAATGAACAGTATGTGTTAATATGTTGACACTTTAATTTTCAATTCATGAATACAAAAAAAAGTTAACATTTTACAAATATTTATATGTTGTAATTTCAAGAATAGGCTTGTTTTTAAATATTTGTATGGCTTATAAATTCATAAAGAGCATTAAAAAATAACCAAAATTAAGTGTTCCTTTACTGGGTGTTCATTCACTGGTAAGAGCTGTTCCTTCACTTGGTCTTCTTACTACTTGTTATTTGA
>NC_092204.1:31010618-31015119 GCF_043381705.1 Parasteatoda tepidariorum
GGGCTACCGAAGCGGGGGTGCCATCCCCTCTGCAGAGGATCAAAATTGTGATGGCATGTCTTCGGATCATCCTCAGGGATGTTTCCCAGACCGTCGCCAATTGCCCATTGTGCAGCTTTAGTGCTACGTAAATAAAGTACCTACCTACCTTAAATGTAATTTATAAGATTTCGAAAGTGTTTTTCTCTCGATGAATTTTAAGGATTTTTCCAGTTTTTGAAAAAAATATACACATAATCAGTCTTTTAAATGTTGGTAAAATTTACCTAAATTCTCTGGCGTCTAAGCTTTAGTTTCTGATTGTCTATCTTTGTATTAAACAAGGTTTCTAAGCTTGTTGTAAAAATTTATTCCAGTGGTAGCTATGTTTTTGTTTTACTGTATTATTTTTTATTCATTTGAACTTATTTTCCACACCAATACATATAAATATTTTAAAAGCTCATACGCAACGCCATGTTGTCTCTTTCGAGTTTATTAAACTAAGAATCACAATTAATAAAAATATGAATATATTTATTCGCTGTTCGGAACAAGTTGGCATCTCTGTGCATATAAATAAAACTATTTTTGTGTGTTCTATAATGCATTAATTTCTTCAAACCATTTTAATAACGATAATGAAATAAAAATGTACTCGAATTATGTGTTTCTAATAATCTTGGCTTCGTCGGACACCGGTGACCCCCGTGGAGCTACGAACAAACTAAGTGCCTGTCACCGGCGACCCCCGCGGCATTCAGCGTGTTAAATGTCTAACACTCTATAAAATATTTTGCAAAAAGCGCAGTAGTTGGCAGTCCTGTATTAAATATTTAGCAAAATGCGTAGTTGTTACTAGCCCTGTATATGAAAAAATCAAAGTTTTAGTGTAATGTTGACAAGTCCAATAAGATTTCTTTTTCACGTCAAAGAAATGAGCGCTGAATTATCAAACGAGTGAACAAAATGTTAAACATAAACAATTAAACCTCATACATACGTTTTGTAATCGAGGATCGATTATCTATTATTTTTTTTCTAAGCTTATTATTTTATTTTTATGCCTTTATTTTACGAGTTAACATTAATATGAGCAAATTCATAGTCATGTAAACTCATTATTAAAATACAGAGAGGCCAACCACTCCGGGTTCGACAAAATATTTTATAACATGGCAGATTTTTGGTTAATTTTGCCAACTGCTTACAGGGTTCAGCGCAGCTTAGCTGTGACACAGTAGCGTTTTAGATAAGCTTTTGAATTAAATAATTAATGGTGAGTTAAGAATCCTATAAATCGAATTCACTATACCAAGAATCATACATTGAAAGACTACCACTCGAAAATATTTAAACGCTGTCTGGAGCAATTTGGCATCTCTGATAATAGAGATGGCAGAGCTGACTTCACTTACCTCTCAACTCGCTATTTGTCAGTGCTTAAATCAGTTTAGAAAACAATAGAATAGGAATACAAATCTACAATAAGAATAACTTACTACAGTTGATTAACTTATTTATTTCAATTAATATAATTCAGCCTCAGGCTTGGACATCTCTTTTGCCGACTAACATTAAAAAAAATAATTAAAAGAAACTTAGAACTTCAACCGCTAAATTTGATACGAACAAAATTTGCATTTTTTTTAGTCGTATGCCTGTTTAGGCAGTGAAGGTGCGATTGTTCCTGTTTTTCAGTGGCGTCAACTCAACACCTCCTAGAAAAGAGTAGGCCTCTGCACGGGCTACCATAAATATCCTTTAGTAGTCCAAACGTAATGACATATTTTGTATTTTCNGAAATTAATATGATTTTTTAAAAGGCAAGCGAAGCTTAAGTGTTCCTTCACTGGTTAGTTTACCCTATATCAAGGTTTCTTCGGGCGATTACAAAACGAAAAAAAAGGAGGTCCTTAATAAAATTCAAAATTTTATTAATAGAGATAAAAATCAAAAACTTTTTATAACACATCTTTTTTAGTTCATTATTGAATGATAATACATAGAATGATTTTGATTTAAATATGAATAATTTGAAATACAAGTTATTTTATTTTATTTTATAACCATCGTTGGAACAGCCGACCAGCAAGTTTTGGGTTTACGACTACTAATGTTCAACTCCGTAGCCTTGTAATTATTAACCCAATCAACACCCAATCAACATTAATAACCAAAACAACATATTAAATAGGAACAGCGTTCAAAAACTTGGTCTACATGATTGCTGATTTATTATTGTAAATGAAGCAATTTTTTTTTAAACTTTAAAAACTAAGTTTTTTAGTTTAAAACGCAATTTTTAATGTTTGATATCGTGATTTCACAACTTAATTAATAGTTAGCTACATAATTAGCATATTTGAGGTCAAACACTTGTGACATTTAGTACTTGAAATTCTACGTATTAGGCGAAAAGCTGTTGAGGCGATATATTTCTTTTGTTTAATTTGACTTCATCTGATGCTTTATATTTTGTTTTGTACTACTTTAGATGGAGCCTTTCGCAGCAGAAGCTTAGGAAAAGAATTTATCTTCCAGTTAGCACCATGTGGATTTTTAGCGGTTGAAAACTTTTTCTTTATGAGGTAAACTTCTTTTATCTTCATCCTTAACTTCATCATCATTATCTTCATCCAGTACCCCCGGAGGTATTGATTTGTTATGGGAACTTGAAGAACTTTGCGAGCACGACAGATTTATCGTGCTCCAGTCACAATTTTGTACACGATGAGTCTTCGGCCGGCTGGGATCGAACTCACGGTCTCTTAGGCATGGGCCCAACGATCTACCAACCAGGCTATCCCGTCTCATTAAACACTAGTAAAATATACAATAGGTCCACCTCTAAGCAGTTTTTCTGATCTAGGCTCGGAAAACGGAATTCTGCAAAATTTATAAACAGTAGCACTATTTTGAGAAGAAAATTGTTTTAATTGTTTTATTTCATTAGGAATAAGGACGACTGGAAAAATATTTTAAAACTTAAAAAAAAGGAAATATTAAATATATATGGCGATCCACCAGGTTTAATTTAAGAAATTTCGCAAAAAAAACGTGGCGCCGTTTCTTAATTAGACAAGTTCGCAGCAACCTCACTGCTTGCTGATAGTAAAGACACAACACAAACTGAACTCGAATTCACGATGAATGGGATAGGGGCTCTTCGCTGGCCAGGTGACCAGATAAATTGCACTATTAGGACAAGGACTTATTATAAAGATTTTGTAGTACTGCGCTTTGGCGTTATTGTTGAACAGAAAATAATCATTTGGCTATTAATTTTTAATAACTTTTTTTTAATTAAATGACACATAAAATTAGATATGAAAAAAGCTGAATATTTAGAATATATTAGGTTTACCGGAAAATTCAGTCTGAAAAAGTATACGACGCCATATTATGCAATGATGTAAAAGGTATCTTAAAAAGAGAAAAAAGTGGTAGGGGCTTTATGAAATTTGGTAGGTAGGAGTTTAAATCAAATGCATCGATTACGTGTGTCCCTTACTTTTGTTGCATGCATGCACATGCTTTTTTGCGCTATATGTGTTGTAAATCTTTAATTTAGAACATTACCATTGGAAAAAATATCTAACCACTTTCTATTATAAAAGAATTTTTTGCATTGCTGTAAAATGATGACAATGTCATTCAGATTTTCTAGAAGCTTTTGCATAGGACAATTTTGAAAGTTTTGGATTTCATGACGATTCCATTATCACCCACATAAAAGTCAGTGATACTGTTAAAATCTTTTCTGTCCACAGGAAGGTCATAGGTTATAAAATAGATACTTGTTGTTGTTGTTGTTCATTTACGTCGCACTAGAGCTACACAATGGGCTATTGGCGACGGTCTGGGAAACATCCCTGAGGATGATCCGAAGACATGCCATCACAATTTTGATCCTCTGCAGAGGGGATGGCACCCCCGCTTCGGTAGCCCAACGACCTGCACGCGAAGTCGAGCACTTTACGGTAGCACAGTTTAACGAGGACCAATACCGCACACCCTCGGTCCCTACGCAGACTGATCCAAGTGGGTCACCCACTCGCACACTGACCGCAGCCAGTGATGCTTGACTTCGGTGATCTGATGGGAACCGTGTCTTAACGATCAGTCCACTGCGGGACTAAAATAGATACTATCGGCATAAGGATGCTTCTTTGGGCCAAACCTGTGGTTATTTTTCTAACTGTTAAATTTATACTTTTAAAATTAACTTGAAAGGTTCTATTAAATAAGTAGGCCTATATGGAGACCTAATATTAAATAATTATGAATTAACTACCACTTTAAAAAACAGACCTGCCATCTACTAAACTTGTTGTAACATATCGTATAGCAAACCAGCCCAGTGTTGCCAGAACTTAAGATTAAAAAGTAGCGAATGTCAACTTCAAAAGTAGCGGATTCGAAAATTTTGTAGCCCAAGAAAACTACGTTATATATATATATATATATTCTACTAAATTAAAAAAATAAGTTAAATTTCAATGCTGTAGTTGTAGTTCAT
>NC_092204.1:31017753-31024466 GCF_043381705.1 Parasteatoda tepidariorum
AATTTTTTTTTATGTTGGACCATCATAAATCAGTCCGAATTCCTACATTGGGATGATGGTTGTTCATGATTGTTCCAACATTTGATTTCTAAGATACTATGATGGAAATTCGTGATTTTCCGTAATGGTAGAACAATGCATTTCTATGATGGTGGAATAATAATTGTTGGTTAAGCAGGAATATTGCATCAAAAGAATTTTTTTTTATGTTGGACCATCACAAATCAGTCCGAATTCCTACATTGGGATGATGGTTGTTCATGATTGTTCCAACATTTGATTTCTAAGATACTATGATGGAAATTCGTGATTTTCCGTAATGGTACAACAATGCATTTCTATGATGGTGTAATAATAATTGTTGGTTAAGCAGGAATATTGCATCAAAACAATTTGGTTGCTTTTTATGTTGGCCTATCATAAATCAATCCGGATTACTACATTGGGATGATAGTTGTTCATGATTGTTCCAACATTTGATTTCTAAGATACTATGATGGTAATTCGTGATTTTCCGTAATGGTGCAACAATGCATTTCTATGATGGTGAAATAATAACTGTTGGTTAAGCAGCAATATAGCATCAAAACAATTTGGTTGCTTTTTATGTTGACCTGTCATAAATCAATCCGGATTACAACATTGGTGTGATGGTGGTTCATTATCGTTCCAACATCTGATTTCTAAGAAACTATGATAGAAATTTGTGATAATTCAAATTATCAAAACAAGTTGCTATTCTGATGTTCGACCATCATAAATCAGACCGAATTCCAACACTCGGGTGATTGTTACTTATGTTGGTTACCATCAAAAATATAATGGTTCATGATGGAATTATTGATGGTAAATTTTGACTTGAGGTGGTAGACATTTAAAAACCAAAGCTTTCCAAATTTTAGGTAATTCTGACAACATTTTAAAAGCCTGACGACAAAAAAACTGGAACAAAGTGGCGTAGCATATGAACTTTTAAAACATTTGCATGTAATGTTGTTGAAAATAGGCTTAAATGAATAAAAAATTATATATTATGACATTAACTTAGCTACCACTAGAATAACTTTATACAAAGAGCGTAGAAAGTTGGCTACCTTGAAAAAAGGGAGCATGCTCCTCTAACATTGCTTTAACTTCTTTTTTTTTCCTTGGAAAACATTTCTAGTGACTCTCAACACTCTATGGACTTTTCATTCCATAATTGAAATTTGTTTTTAACCAAATTTTCAATATTTAATGAAAATAATAAATGTACTATATAGTACCTTTGAAATATTGTACTTTCTTTTTTTTCTCATCAAGCTCAGTTCTTCTCTCATACATTTGCGTCCGAATAAAAGGAAGGATCAGTATGCCATCACTATTCCTGAAGAGGTATCTCAGGTAATTTACTTCAGTTTCTTTTAATTTTTAGTTTTTCTCTCTCAATGGTACATTCTTTAAAATGTTTAAACTGGTTTAAGAAATGTTATTCGATACAAGTCAAAATGATTATATTAACTTATGGCCACTAGAAAAAGTTTGGAAAGTGAGAAAAAACTGGAAGTAAAACTATTGCATTTCCAGCATATTTTCGAGAGGGGTAAAATGCCCGTGATTACTATGATTTATTTAAGTTATAACATATGTGGATTAAAATGTTATGCAGAGTGTCTGCCGTTTTAAACAAAAATCTGCTTTTGTCGATCTGCTTACTGGTAAGTCTGGCATACTGGTACAATATTCAAATTAAAGCAACTTAACTTTCCACCCGGTCTCATCAAATAACTTTACTGTTCTCTCAAATAGAACCTTTCAAGTATCAATTCAAAACTGCAAATCATCAAAAAGAAATATCACAGCTAGAGAACCTCAGGGCAGCATTCTTGGACCGATTCTATATATTTTATACATTTATGATTTTTCCAAATTATAGAACAGATTACAATAGTGTTACAGATTTTTATGCAGACAACACAGGAATCATCATCAAATCAAGAAATCCAAATACAGCATTAATAAAATTACAGGAACAAATACACGAAATGGAAGACTGGTGTGTTAAATGGAAAATATGAGATAAATCTCAAATCTTAATTATACAAAAAAAGAATAATAAAAATATTACCATAATGTAAACCAAAAATTTTCAATATCCAAATACCCTTTGTCAAAAAAGCAAACTACCTCGGCCTCTTAATAAATAGCAAACTCACCTGGAACGACCATATCAAAAATACAATAGATAAAGCAAATGCAGCAACAATAGTTATACAACCACTCATCTACAACCAGAATACGTCATTAAAACTAAGAAAACTGCTCTATACATCGATGATCAGACCAATTCTTACGTATGCCCAGTGTTGCCAGGTGCTGATAACCGTTCACCCCCAGATAGCGTTCTAAAATCCCCTAAAAATTTTTAAAACCCCCCAAAATTTTTAACTTATTGTATAAGTATTAAAAAATAGTACAAAAGTTAAATAATGTATAGAAAACGTTGCTTTAATACTTTTTAATATTTTATTATCAACAAATTAATAATGTGCTGATAATTAAAAAAAAGGATGAACAATTGTACTAGTAATTTACTTTTAAACTGCTTTTCGTGTTCCCAATCTTTCTTGTACTTTTGTACGTACTTCTTTTTTTCTTTATCCTTTGGCATTATTTTTAAACCATGCACATTAAAAATTTTAAATAATTTGAATTCAAATTCTCCAAACGTACTGGTTGATCGAGCTAAGTAATAACCTACTACATTCAACAAAGGGGTAAAGGTCTAAAATTATATCTTAATTTTATTGTTTTGGTTTAATATATTGATTTTCATATTACCATCTCACACATTCAGTTATAGAATTTGATGTTAGAAGGTAACCAAAATAAAACTAGTAAAATTCACAAATAACCCTAAAACAAACCCCTAAAAACCAATTCCCCTAAAATACCCACTGAAGATAAGAAATGCCCCTAAATTTAGGGGGAAAACCCCTAATCTGGCAACACTGCGTATGCCTCACCTGCCCGGACAACCATACCGGAATACCTCATGCAAAAGCTTAACCAATGCGAAAACAAAATACTAAGAAAAGTCACCTGTGCCAGCCAAATGGTTCATCAGAAATGCAAATGTTCACGAAGACCTCAAAATCCCGATCCTGACCCACAATATAATCGCAAATTAAATGCAGATTTCTTGGACAAGGCTAAAAAATGTAATACAGCTAACTTTAACCAGATGTTTAACTCACTCACTTTACATCCGACGCCTCATATCACCATCATCAAAATGAATAAAAGCTTTAAAATTTTTTTATCACAGATCAACCTATAACATCAGCTTCTACAACTACAATATTGAAAGTTCTTCTAAGCGTTACCGCTAGTTGACCATCAACAAGCATTCAAAACTCAAGGCACACATAGTTTAGAGCAAGCTGTTGCGTTTCATTTTCATTTTTATCATTTTTTCAAGCAAAGTGCTTGAATCCACCTGACAGCAACCACATTGCCTCCTATCCTCAACGAAACCAAACAAAATGACAAATACTACGCGAAAAATGGGATAGGGGCCGTTTCGCAGCCCAGGCTTCCAGATCCAAAAGCAAGACAATTCTTTTATATTTCAGAAAATTATGTTGGAAATAACGAGTGTACTATTTTACAATAAATGACTGACAATTCACAAAGCGTTAATCATCTTTTGTTAAAGTATTAGGTTGTCAAAAGCGATGTCAAAAACAAAGAAGCTCAAATTCCTACGATATTTTAATAGCCAAACGTAAAAAGAACGCAATATCATAAATACAATTTTCAATGTTTGAAGATTTTTAAAAAAAATCTGATAATTTTGTGTAAAATAAATTTTTTGTTCCATATTCCACATTTTAGGCTGACTCCAACAATGATGTTAGTTGTAGCTTTCTTTGCGATTATTGGACGTTTTGGATCTGGACCTCTGTGGAAAGAAATTGTTGCTGATTCATTGAGCAAGAACTGCTTAGAAAGAGGATGGATGAATATGTTTTACCTTAACAACATCTTTTATTCGCCCAAAACAGTAAGTTTTAAAGATTCTAGGTATACTTTCAGGTCAAATTGTACAGCATTATACCTCTAAATTCGTGTCCCTACTAAATACGCGCCTGTATGAAAACCGATTTCAGAAATGCTTTGTCTGCCAGAAACAGTGGTCGGTAAAACTACATTATTTTTGCAGTTAAGTATAACTGCAACAACTTTATTACAAATTTAGTTAACTACAGCTACAACTACTGTTCATTAAATGTGGGTACTTACAAACTACATTTGAAATGTAGTTACTAATTCACTACTTTTAGAAGACGAACTTTATTTACACCTATGTTTAAAACAATTTTGAATAAACACTTAGCTTATTTAAACATGAGAAATTATTAAGAAATAGTCATTCAGGTTTACAGGAGCCAGTTTGTTATTTTAGACTATTTTGTTACGAATTTGTTCTTTTAACCTTTATTTTTTACTTGCGTTTCTTGCTATTTACTTGCTAATATTTGCTATTTTGTAATTGTTTAATGCTCTTTTTACCGAAAGAAATAAAGTACACCAAAAATAAGAAGGAAAATATGTTCCTTTCCTTTGAACAAGAGTATACATGCTTATTTGAAGGGGTGACCAAAGTGCTAAATTAGCTAATATTGGTAATTAAATGTTAATATTAGTAATACATAATTCTTCTTAACGCTCGGCCACAGGGGTATTCTGATTACGTTTATTGACGAGCATGCGAAGATTTGTACCAATACGATTCGAAAAATTAGTTGCGATTGAACCTTGTTTCTTAACTAACGTTAAAAGTTTTTTATTTTTTTTTTTTTTTTTATTTTTTTATTTCCAATGAGCTGCACAGTCGGTCTTGCCGATGAGCAGACCTAGTGCGTTCTCCAGAGGTGGTATCCACTCTTTCAGGACCACCACAATGGGTGAGATACCGTTGGTCATGTTAATTTAGACGTCTAGTTTCTGCCACACTAGATGGCAGCACTGAGACTCTATTTGGATGCTAAAGTGCACTAGGAATTTAACTAACGTTAAAAGTAGCTTCCAGCAATTGCTACAAATAACTTTTTTTTTAAAAGTAGCACTACACACTGCGAAAAAAGTAGCAACTACAGTTGTTTGTTACAGAGTTGAAAAAAATTGCCTAGAATCTTGCTTGAGTTCGCGTTTAACCCTTTCGCGCCGACTGTCACAAATACGTGACAGCAAAAAACCGTATCAATCAGGGTAAGAAGATAAAACTGGTAATCAAAGTATTTCTTTAGCAGTTTATTTGTAGGCGGAGTTATAATTTTTTGATTTATTTAATTCACCATTACTTTGTTCAAAATAAAACTATTTAGTTATACTTTGAATTATCATTGATTGTATATATGATAAAACTAACAATAATTAAAATAAAAGCAAAGTAAGTCTGTAAAATTAGTAACGACTACATTTAAGTTACCGTTTTTTATTTAATTGCAACTTGATTCTGATTTCGTACGAATGCTTTTCTGAATCACCCGTCCCCAAGGGGTTAAATGCTAGAGCGGGTTATGAAAATTTGATGAGTAGACTCGTATTATATGAGTAGACTCAATAGGCAAAATTTCCGAATATGCAGTATCCGCAAAAATTTTGCTTGTTTTCCTTATGTAGCAGAGATGCCAACTGCTCCGGACACAACAAAATAACTGAAAAAAACGGTAAATAACTGCAAAGTAAATTTTGCAAACATTTGACGATTTTGCATGCTTTTTAATAGGTATAACATGACTGAAGTACCTGCTGGATCATGTAATTTTGGCAAGGTACCTGCCCGCGCAAGCGGGCACTAGACCTCTGATCTGTGTTATGCCCTAGGGCGACTGAAACTAATGGCATTGGAAGACTGAAGTACCATAAAGTGGTGAATTATATAAGCTTACGAATTATTTAGAAATAGTGGTGGATAAAAATCTACTCAATTAAATTTATTAAACCAAGAATCACAATTGATAAACTACCACTTTAAAATATATATTTTCTGTCCGGAGCAAGTTGGCATCTCTGATGTAGTATTATAGTCTTTAAAATATCCTTTGAAATGCAAAATTACTTTCTTCGCAGACCGGGCGTGTTCCAGCTGGAACCTGTACCTTAACTCTTGAGGTGCCTCTCTTGGGGACGAGACCTAAACGTGTGCCCAAATATCCCATATTAGGGGGGGGGGAGTAAATAGTAGCTTATTTCAGATAGAGCTTTTAACCCGTTTTGTCCCGAATATCTACTATATATTGAAATGATACAAAAAGTGGTTTTATGGAAAAAGTGGTAAAATATATTATCGAAATTAATTGTTTTTTCTATAGTTAGAGCAATCAGAAAGTCTTTGATAGATCAAAAAGTACTTGCTCCTTATAATTCTAGATCTAATCAGAAATAACTAAATCATCGTGGTATCTGAGAATCTTTTAATTCCCCCAGATAAATGAAAATACTGAAAAAAGTTTCCCACCACAATGAATGTCTTTGAAAAAAGGAACTGTCCTAAATACATACCTGCAAACTTTCACGCATTTGGCGTAAAATTTCATTTTCATATTTAAAGTGGTAGTAAATATATGCTATTTTTTCTTTCATAAACTTAATTTTTAAATGATTTTGATCACCACTATTCTTAAAAAAATTAAACACACATATTAATGTGTGTTTCTATCACGGTT
>NC_092204.1:31024966-31025963 GCF_043381705.1 Parasteatoda tepidariorum
CCATGTATAGTGGTTGCATCAGTTTCCTACTCTGATGAAAGAACACTCATTTGAAGGGATAAAGACAATACGTAGATAAATTGCAATAAATGGTAATTTATTTTTTTAAATTTGAGTCCAGTTTTTTAATTTTTTTCTACAATAAACTTAATTTCCCCCCCTCCCGTATAAGATGTATCTTCAAACAAAACGTGTTAATGAAAATTTAAGAGTAAAAATAAATCTTTAAATCTCTTTCTATATTCTATGTTCTTATCAGGATCGATAATCTATACCGGAAAAATTTAAATAATATCTTCTGCTAAGTCAAAAGCGATATGCAGGTGCACACTTAGAATGGACATGATTGTAAATTTTTGAAGAAATCGATTCAAACATACCTTTTTAATTTTCCCACTTGTCAGAAAAGGGGCAGACTTCGTACATTACAGGTAAGCTTTAACTTTTTTTTCTTCAACTTTCTTCGATGGTTACTTTTTTTTTGTTTGTGCTCTGTAAAAGAATGCTATGTTGAATTTTTATAATTTAAGAACCATTTGACCTCGGGTCCTGAAATTTGAACTGTGACTTTAGCCCCCAATACTAAAGGTCGTTGAAAAATTTCTATGAATTTGTCGGGAGAGATGTTGAAATATCAATTTTTCGCATTTGTTTAACATTGCTATAAATTGACTGAGGACGATTATGTTTAAAAACTAATTGCACGTTCTTCACAGGCTTTTTCTAATTTAGTCAACAATTTCTGTTTCTGCTAATTATTTATGAGGTAATTAATTTTTAAGATACAATTTTTTAAGGCCAATCTGATATTGAGGAATAGGAATAAGTTTTTAAATTAACAGATCTACTAAAAGAGATTCCTGTGTGAGACGGTGGAAAATGTATTGGCCGGCAACGAGCTTCTAGCGCATAGATTAAAGAATATTAGAAATTAAAGAATTTCTACCTTAAGAAAAGTTTATATATATATATATATATATATATATATATATACAGG
>NC_092204.1:31026263-31027893 GCF_043381705.1 Parasteatoda tepidariorum
TATATATATAAATAAAGAAGAATTGAGATAAGCACAGATCTGAGCAAAACGGACATAACATGTTTTTTTTTCTCACTCTCTCTTTTATAAATAAACGGTGTTGCTGTTGACATATGCCTGTTTAGGCAGAAGGGTGCGATTGTTCTTGTTTTTCAGCGCCATCTATGGCCAAGAATTCGACTTCTGCTGCACCATAAGTCGCACCCGTTTATAGGGCGGACCCATTCACACCTTCATTCATTCATCCACAGATCGTAATTTTGACCTGAATCAGAGAACGATCGATCTCCAATCCAGTACCCCCAGAGGTTTTGATTTGCTATCTGAACATGGAGGACTTTTGCGACTCGACAGATTTAACGTGCATCAGTCATTTTACTACACGGGGAGTCTTCGGCCTCGGGGTTCGAACCCACGAACTCTCGGACTCTCCAACGGCCTACCGACCAGGCTATCTTAGCCCCACGTATAAATAAACGTTAATTTTCTAACATAAATGTCATTAAAATTGTATAATTAAATATCAATCTTATTAATTATAAGCTTCTTAGAATTATCCAGTATAATATTATTACCCTGCTTACATCTATTTTCGGGCCAATCCTTGGTAACTAACAAATCAAATGCAATTCGTTACTGCAGTAAGAACGCGCCATAAAACAAAATCTCCCTATTTAAGATTCTTACTCCATTTGCGCTTCTGTTTTCATACTTTGTAATCTGGCAATCTTATTACAAAAATATTTTAAATCTTGAATTTCGCTACTAATTCTTGAAAGTTTCCGGTACATGTAAGTTCATTTGATTTCGTTACTCGCTTTACAGATTTCTTTTTGTGTTTTGTTCTGTATTTTCTTTACATTTTATTTTTTGCGGGATATATTTCTACTTAATGTGTTCTAATTTGTTTCAAATTTGAGTACTCCTCACACTATTATATTGATATATTTTGTTTTGGCTATATTGATAAAATATTAGAAAGTTCTTCGTTTTGCTGTTATAATTGTGTGAGTGATTAGGGTAAACCAACCAGTAAAGGAACATCTCATAGATATTTTTTAAAAATTATTTTTTTTTGTATTTTAATCATTATGCAGGATCTCAAAACACCCAAATGAAACCCATCAAGCTGATTCTTGTAGTTTTGCTCCTCTACCAGACAGATGGATTAAGAAACCTAACTTTTAAGCAAGTCACAATTTCACAACATGCAAAGATGGTTCCCGAAATCCCTCAAGACAACATCATCTTGTCGTGGATGAATACGGAGGCTGCATTAAAGAAAGCGTACTTGAACCTGATTAAAAGTTTATTAACGAATTCATTCGGCTTGTCTCTCACTACTAATATATCTCAAAATTGTACTCACAGTTTAATTGAATACTTAAATGGATTGAGGAATATGAAAACCTGGGCTTTCAAAAGTAAGATTTCTATTTTTGAATTATCTACTAAGCTACTCGATTTTTCTCTCTCACGATATATATATATATATAACAAAATTAATAAATACAAGAAAACACAAAGAAAGTTAAGAAAAACAATAAGTTTCATTTATTGCTCATAAGCTGCAAGTAAACAGAACTCATTAGATAAGTACAAAATGAAGATAAAAACAAGGAAAAATTAT
>NC_092204.1:31028122-31031109 GCF_043381705.1 Parasteatoda tepidariorum
TAATAAAATATTATATAAAATCATTGAATTAATCGTATATTTTTGTGGATATATTTACTAAACATTTTTTTTGTTAATTTATATAATTTTCCCATGTGCAAATCTATTTCGGGTAAATCCATTGCCAAAATTATTTACTAAATAATTTCTTTGTTAATTTGTATAATTTTTCCATGTGCAAATCCGTGGTTAAAATTATTTACTACAATATTCCTTTACTAAATAATTTCCTTTGTTAATCTATATAATTTTTCCATGTGCAAATCCATTTCGGGCAAATCCGTGGCTAAAATTATTTACTAAAAATTTATTTATTATTTTTTCCGTGTGCAAATCCATTTCGGGTAAATCCGTGTTAAAAATTTTTTTCTTTGATAATTTATATAATTTTTTCAAGTGCAAATCCATTTCGGGGAAATCCGTGGCTATAATTATTTGTAAAACAGGCAATTTATGTTTCTCTTTTCTATTTTATATTTTTTCTTAAATAAACATCTATTTCCTAAAACTATTTATGGTCAGTTTTTTTAAAATTATCCAGTATAATATTACATTGAGCACATCCATTTCGGGCCCATCCTTGGTAACTAACAAATCAATGCACAGAATAACAAATCACTTCAGCAATGCAGTAAGAACGGCACTTTAAAACCCTCTATTTACACTGAATTTGCGCTTTTGTTTTCATATTTTGTAATCTGGCAATCTTGTTGCGAAAACAGTTTTAACTCATTCTTGAAAAATTTCCTGAACGTGTAAGTACTTCTGATTTCGCTACCTGCTTTACAGTGTATATTTTATACTGTTTTTTCTTTTATTTTATTTTCTGTTTTCACTTGTTATCTTTACTTATTGTGTTCTATTTTATTTTTTGTAATTTTTGTAAAAAAATTTTTTTGAGTGCTCCTCACACTATTGTATTAATATATTTTGCTTTGGCTGTATTGATACAATACCAGTAAGCACTCTTTTTTGCGGATATAATCGTGTGGGCTGATGAAAAGATTATATCTTTTTTTCTTTTTTTTTCTTCGGGTTTTCTAATAAAATTTCATCCTTTTTTTTTGTAATAAGTAGTTTGTTATTTTTTTAAAATTATTATTCCCCCCCCCCCAACTTTTTTCTTATGTCTATAATTTTTTCTTGTTTTATCTTCATTTTGCTCTTTTATATATATATATATATAAAAGAGCGTGACCATATATATGTATGGTCAACAAAAATAATACGATCACTTCTATAATCATATAATAATATAATTCTGTATCATGCTTGAAACTTTTAGAAGTACAAAACAATAAGATGTTTTTGAGGTTGATTTAAGGTTGACAGGTGTTATATTTTAGAAAATGAGGTTATGTTTTGCACCAAAAATATTCTCTTCCATAAACCTCGATTTCAACCTGTTTTACGTCCCGCAGTGGACTGATCGTTAAGACACGGTTCCCAGCAGATCGCCGAAGTCAAGCATCACTGGCTATGGTCAGTGTGCGGGTAGGTGACCACTTGTATCAGTCTGCGTAGGGACCGAGGGTGTGCGGTATTGATCCTCGTTAAACTGTGCTACCGTAAAGTGCTCGACTTCGCGCGCAGGTCGTCGGGCTACCGAAGCGGGGGTGCCATCCCCTCCGCAGAGGATCAAAATTGTGATGGCATGTCTTCGGATCATCCTCCGGGATGTTTCCCAGACCGTCGCCAATAGCCCATTGTGCAGATTTAGTGCGACGTAAATTAACAACAACAACAACAACCTGTTTTACACCTCATAATATGGCCTAGAAATACTTTAAATTGAAATTTAGGAAAATTATTCAAACCTCAAATGAACTGTAGAAACTGTAACTGTGCCTGTACTGTAGAAAATAACCTATGTACTTCAAAAAATACCTCTCTAAGCTTGTTGATCTAAGGTCAATTCATATCAACCTCAAAACAACCTTAAGTAAACAACTGCATACATTTTGATTATAAAGCTTGGGAGGTTGATTGTTTAAGGTTGTTTTTAGAGTTTACTTCAAATAAACCTCAAATCTATCTTATCCTTTAAAAACACCCTGAAATAAATCTCAATATCACCTTAAATTTTTATAAGTATTGTCCTGTTTACCCATGGAAAATTTACATCGTTTGTAATAAGTGCAGATTCTTTTATAATACCTCTATAATTCTGAAAGCATTCTTAAATAAATATCACAAACCTAATAGAAAGATTTAGAATTTATTAACTTCCTCTTCTCATTTTAGTATAATTTTGCATGGGTAAAAATGATTCCATTTCTAAAGCTTCAAGCATGTTCTTTCAAATTATGACTGCAGTTTTTCCATGTAAAATTTTTCAAAACTAATTTATACAAAAGCCAATTTATACAAAAGTAATTACTTCAGAGACATTTTATTTCTTCCATTCAACTCTATATGTATGTTAAAAATCTGAAAAATATTTTGTTAGTCGCATATATTTAACAGTTTTTATTTTTTCCCGTCTTGATACATAACAAGACTTGCAACGGACCATAAACAAAATTTAAAAAGTACTATCAATATTCTCATTGAAGAGGTACAAATTTTTTCTCATTTGCTATCAACTACAAATTTTAAAAATACAAAACACTGAATTTCGTAAGTATTTGTCTTTTTGTTAGAAATACGCTAATTCTAGATCGCTTGCCCATCTGGCTGCAGTAAATAACTACCAACTAAATTTGCAAATATTAGACGGATTATCATGACATACCTGAATGGTATGGTAGAAATCAGAGTTGGCCAAAAATGTAATCGATTAAATTTTTTGATTACAGTAATCAATTACTTGTAATCATGATTACAATTTTCAAAAATTTTGATTACAGCTGTAATCATGATTACAATATTGATTACAGTAATCAATTACTTGTAATCGTGATTACAAAGTTTGATTACAGCTGTAATCATGATTACATAGTCTTACACAGTAATCAATTACTTAGTAATCAAAATATATGATTACA
>NC_092204.1:31031434-31036690 GCF_043381705.1 Parasteatoda tepidariorum
GAGTAGTGAGGTGGAATGGAGATGGGGGGAAGAGGTGGTGCTTAGCACCAAAAATCGAGAGTGTATTTCGTGTGTTAGGGCTACGTCATATCCCTAAGGAAAAAGGCAGTGATTGGGCTAAATTTAGTGTTGTCGTCAATTAATTCAATATCTAGGAGTGAGTTAAAATTGCTGGTGGTACAGGTTTTTGCTTCATCGTAGAAATTTTGGTTTAAATTTTTTATATAGACGTTGATGTCATCAATTTTAAGATCCCTTTTTATACTATTATTGCTAATGCATTTAGGGGCGCCGACGAGTCTTCTTATAATCTTCCCTTCTGCCATAGAGAGTTTATTTTTTAAGTGATCACTTAGAGTGTTAATGGCGGGGCAGGCATAAGTTAGAATTGGCCTAATTGCCATTAGATAGACAGTGCGCTTGCATTTTAAGTCTAAATGACATACCTGATAAAAGTGGTGAGTTATATAAGCCTACGAATTGTTTAAAAATAGTGGTAGATAACAATCTACTAAATTGAATTTATTAAACCAAGAATCACAATAATTAAGCAAATTTTGAATAAATTTTCTGCAATTCCATAAATGAATGTAAATTTTATAGTTTTATATCATGTTATACGCTGTCAGCCAGCTGTTTTTCGCGGCCTATCTGAAAGGTCAGAGTCAGCAAGCGGTGGCAGACGCGTCCTAAATGTAATTTCAGTGTCAGCCACCGGTGGCTGGAGCGGCCTAAATGAAAAGTCCAGTGTCAGTCACCGATGGCTGACGCGGTGCTTAACGTGTTAAGCGTAGTCGGTGAAGACGAATTTGATGAAATACATCTTTCTTCGTATTTTTGCTCCTTATCTTTAAATTTTTAAGGACCGCACGAAACCTGTATAATACTGTAAAATGCTCTCACTTAGAAACTGGTTATACGTTTACGTTGAAACTAAGTGAGCATAAAGATTAAAAAAAGTCACATTGTGGTGCAAAATTTCATATCCCTACAAAATATTTATTATAACTATTTTATGGTGAAGGTATTTTTCTTTTTGCTGAATAAAGTTAAATATGGAAATCCTGCTATTAACGAATTAGACAAATCTATCACCTGCTCACCAAGAATGACTGGGTAGTAACCTGTCAATATAAATCAGCTAATGACGCTCTCTGTAATAAATTTCTTTATTTAACAAATTTAAGCCCGAAATTTTAATAATAATGTGGTAAATACTATTATGAAAATTGTTAGAATATTCAAGTTGTGGTAAATACTATTATGAAAATTGTTAGAATGTAAGAAAACCTTTACACATACCAACTAACTTTTAATCCTTTCTAGGATAATTTTCCCCAATAGTAGTAAAAATGAACTTGAATTACAATTTTAGGCTGACACATACGCTATATTTGCAGTGATGCCAATTTTCAAAACTTTTTGTAAAAATTTATTCTAACGGTGGTTTTTTCTAGTAGTAGTATGTTTTGATGCATTATTTTTTACTCATTTAATACGTTTAGCGCCGCGTCAATCATCGGTGGCGGACACTGAACTTTCCATTTAGGCCGCGTCAGCCACCGGTGGCTGACACTGAAATTACTTTTAATCCGCGTCAACCACCAGTGACTGACACTGAAATTACATTTAGGCCGCGTCAACCACCGGTGGCTGACCCTGAAACTGCATTTAGGCTTCGTCTACCACAACTTGCTGACACTGATCTTTCACATAGGCTGCGAAAAACAGCTGACTGACAGCGTATAACATGATATAGAACTATAAAATTTACACTCTTTTATGGAATTGCAGAAAATTTACTTAATTATTGTGATTCTTGGTTTAATAAATTCAATTTAGTAGATTTTTATTCACCACTATTTTTAAACAATTCGTAGGCTTATATAATTCACCACTTTTGTCAGGTAAGTCATAATAAACCCCCTAGAAAATAGCAAAATTCGTCTAATATTTGCAAATTTAGTTTACAGTTATTTAGAATGGCGTGGCGTTGAGCGTGATAAGCCTATTTTCCTCATCGATAAAAATAAGTGATTTAAAACCTCATATGAAACGCCGTTTTATTCCAGCTCTTTCATTGTAAGTTTTTTAAAATATTGGCAAAATTACCGAAAATTCTGAAAGCTTTGGTTTTTAAATGTCTACTATTCTATAAAATATTAAAAAAAAAAAAAAAAAGAGCAATAGCTTGCAGGTCTGATTACTTATACATAATGACCTCCCCTATTTAAGACCACTTTTGGAGGGCATGGAATTTTTTTCAGTAGATATTGTGTTGAAGAAAACCTTTAGGAGAGACCATCAAAATCTCTCCCAACGACCGGGCAAACCTCTGCGCTAAATGCGGAAACGGTCTAATATGGATAGATGAAAAAATATTAACAAAAGTAGGTTAAAATGTGTATTCAAAATATTTGTGTGAGAGCTCTTTGTGACGAACTCTGAAATAGATTTACTACCTCATTTTGCAGTTTGAGAGCTGAAGACAATGCCATTAATGATTTATTTTTAGAACTGAAAGTTAAATTAAAAAAAGATATATTAGAAAAAACAAAGCATCTTAAACAAAGCTCTTCGCATTTTTTTTAAAGCTAAACTAATTTTTATGATAAAAACTTGAACGCAAACTTAAACAAGAAGCATAATTGTTCATTTGTTTAAAATAGTTCTATCATTCATAATTTTTAAATTTGTTTTTACTCATAATTATATTAGTAGGGGTCATTCTTATCGACGCTAAATTTTATTTATCTATCCGGTTTTCATGACGCCAACACAAGTGGCATTTCTGCACCAAGGAAATGACAGTGGCTTAAGTTAAAATCGTTCGAAAAAAAAAATCATGCACCTTCGATAACATTTTGATATTTATGGAGGTAACCCCTAAGAACGATAATTTTATTGTGAAACAGAGAGTGGTCTCTCCCGGGAGGTTTCAGTGTATAGTACGGTGACTAAACACGTTACGTATACAAACTAATAAAAAGTTTATACGAAACAAAACTTCGTTATTATCTCGTGGTTAGCCTTCTATAGTAAAAGCAAAATCGAGAAAATTGTTGTAAGTTTTAAACCCTTAACCCTTTCTCGCCGACTGTCACAAATACGTGCCAGCATAAAACCGTATCAATCAGGGTAAAAAGATAAAACTGGTAATCAAAGTATTTATTTAGCACTTTATTTGTGGGCGGAGTTATAATTGTTTGATTTATTTAATTCACCATTACTTTGTTCAAAATAAAACTATTTAGTTATACGTTGAATTAACACTGATTATATGTATGGTTAAACTAACAATAATTAAAGTAAAAGCAAAGTAAGTCGATCAAATTAGCTACGACTACATTTAAGTTACCGTTTTTTATTTAATTACAACTTGATTCTGATTTTGTAAGAATGCTTTTCTGAATCACCCGTCCCCAAGGGGTTAATCGTTACCACTTTATAAGATCTTTTACTGGAAAAGCAGCAGTTGGAAACCCTGGGTATGCTTCACCAAGATAAAAAGTAGTCATGAAATAATTAAGGTACCAGTTTTTAGTTTTGTAAATAAAAGATCTTATTCTTTTTCCGGCATTATAATTGTATTCTTACCATTGACGTTCTTGAGACGTTTTTCAACTTCAAGCCTTTCACAGAGCAAGTGAGCTCTTCCCGTTCCGTATTTAAATATTTTTATTACTTTATTATTCTACCTTAATGCAAAATTTTAGGATGAAAGGGCCGTTTATGGCCTCAGGTAATAAATTTATGTTTATATTTACATACCCGCCAACATTCACTCTTTTCGAGAATGGATTTTCCAAGTGGTAGTTAAAACAATTACCGAAAAACAGTTTTACTCAAAAATATATATGAATTTTAACCAGGTTGAAATTTGCTGTCTTAAAGATTAATATGCTTTTTATATATTTGTTGAAATTATTTATATGTAGTGGTGGTCAAACTCAATTATAACTATTATTATAAATCAAAAAGTTAAGTGAAATATCATGAATTTCGCTAGCACTTTAAATATGAAAATAAAATCTTCCGGGAAAACCGGAAGAGTTGGCAGATATGTATTTATGTCTTAGAAGCAGCCGTGTTAACTTTTATTTTTATCTTTAAAGGCATATTGCTAACAAGGTAAAAATCCTAGAAAGCTCTTTTAATAATGTAACTAAATATATATAAAAAATTAATTCCATGAATTAAATGTTTGTTAGAGCAAGACCGTCACACCTATTGGATCCATTGCGCAAGAAAAAAACGCTGGAAAATACATTTTCAGGACTGCCAACTTCCTCACATTTTAGGAAATTTTTTTCTAGTGGCAACTAAGTTTATGTTATAATGTATTATTCTTCATTTTGTAAGTTTGAGTTCAAGTTATTTTCAACACCACAACATGCAAATGATTCAAAAGTTTATATGAAATGCTGGTTACTTCCGGCTCTCGCATGGTGTAACAGCCAATGTAATTTTGATTGCCACTAAATGCAAGTGAATCAATCCTAGATATAAGAATCAGTAATAAAAACTAAAATGAGTGTAAACCATAGAACTTGTAAGAAGTCAATTTTATCTACAAATGCATTTCAAATAGTTTCTTACTACCACTTGGGAAATACTTCCTCAGAAAGAGTGAAAGTTTTTAGGTTTCTCGCTTGGTGAGGTTTTTAAAATGTTGGCCAAAATTAACTAAAATTTTAAACACTTATGTTTTTAATTGTCTACTATTCTATAAAATATTTTCCAAAAAGCATAGTAGTTTGCAGCCCTACAATTTTTCTGCATTTTTATCTGAACAAAAAAAAAGAAAAAAAAACAACAACTTCGCATTACCACTGCTTACTTATTTTTGTTTTTCCTTTTAGTGTTCGATTCATCTGGAAAAATAGCAAATGGGGTGATTGGTGGAAATCCCACGGCGTTTGGTGATTTCGAGACTTGTCTTGAAATAGAATCTCCCAGCGGAAAATTTAAAGGACAGTATTGCGATATTGATTTTGTTCCATTATTGCCGGAAAGAGAAATGATGTCACCAGCAGAAAAGCCAATAAAAATCATTGATACACTATTTGAGCCTGGCACAGTAAATAGCCTATCTTTAAACGAGTCTTTGTATAACGTAACATATGATTGGTTAATCCCGATATCTTTTAATACATGTACAGTCCGCAAAAAAAAAAAAAAAAAAAAAAAAAAAAAAAAAAAAAAAAAAAAAAAAAAAAAAAAAAAAAAAAAAAAAAAAAAAAAAAAAAAAAAAAA
>NC_092204.1:31036760-31040270 GCF_043381705.1 Parasteatoda tepidariorum
CCCATAGTTTGGTCAGGAGAGCGATTCAAAGTTCGTACCCCTTAATGTTAATTTCGCTTTTTGCGTTTTCAGTCATATTTTCAAAACTAATGAAGCAATTCAAAAAAAATTGCACCCACTCATAAAACTCATTTACCCAAAGATAATTTCATGAAAAAAATAATTTTTAATAATTATTAATTATTTTTTATTATTTAATTAAATTGAGGATGAAAACATTTTAAATTATAAGGTATGAATTTTTTTTATACCATATTAATCTACATATTTTTCAATTGAAAAATCTAAAGTTTCAACTGTTTTTATTTATTAGAAGCTGAGAAAAATTAAAATTAATTATTTTCAAAAAAATAATTTGGCGACAAAAAAGAAATAATTAAATGGGGCGATTAATATTAAAATGTGATAAACTTGCGAGGAACTTGACTTCCTGCGTGTAGCCTAAAATTTCATTCATTTTTTATTCGCTAATAATCGCTTGCTAATCTTTTTATTTTTTATTTCTTTCAAACTATAAAATGCTTCTTTTTTAGTCGTTTAATAATTTATTAGCAATTTAGTAAAGAAATTTGAATAAAACCTTTTGAATAAAAAACACTTTATTCAACGAATGTCTAGTTTTATAAAAGCGTGCTTCTGATAGAATATGATTATACACCAGATTATATTATGTGCTTATTTAATGTGATTATTTTTTATTTTTTGATTTTGTTTTTCAGTAATTGATACAATTTCAATAATATACATACGTATGCATAGATTTATAATAATATCAATTTCTTGAATACAGGGTAACAAAAAAATATAGGGATCACTTTTGGATGTTTTTATTTCCAAAATTTATTACATAAATTCAGCGATGCTTCTCAATATGTCGACCTCCGGCATAATAGATTTGTCTACAACGCTTCGGCCATGATTTTAAAGCCCGCAAAATGATTTCCTGGGGGATTTTCTTCACCTCTTCTCTAATAGCTCTTTGGAGGCCTCTCAATGTAGAAATTCTCCGCTTATCCAGTTTGTTTTTCAGATGTCCACATAGGAAATAGTCGCATGGTGCAGCATAAGGACCGTTTGGAATCCATTGTTCTGGTCTCAGGAATTGCACTTGCTGATCTGTTAGGAATTTCTGGGTGACCTTAGATGCATGCGATGGGGCAGAGTCCTGATGAAACACAGCATCACCATTAGGATACAATCTGCAGTAATCATCCTTAAGAAAGGGCTTTAATATCTTATGTATGTAATACTCAGAATTTATTTTGGCCCCAGGTTTCACAAACCGAGGTTTGGTCACCCATCCAAACCATTACGCCTTTGGGATGAGGCACCGTGGTTGATGGTGTCAAGTCTCGCCTGTTCTGCCCACGGCTAAGATATTGAACTTTAGATTTAGCATTGGTATCAGATAGATAGATCCAAGCTTCATCAGTTGTAATGAACTTTCGCCATCTGTCCTTACGGAGAAGCTTGTAGAGGGGCCATGAACGTTGCCTCCTAATCTGCACCGATCTCTCACTTAAATGATGACAATTTGGTTTTTTTTATGGCATTTTTTCTTCAACTTTTGTTTTAGTTGATAGCTTACAACTTGCTGACTCACGTTAAGAGCTTTAGCCATGCTTGCCTGTGGTGGATCCGGTTTTGATGTCATCTTATCAAGCTTCTGCAAATCTGATTTCTTCAATTTGCTTGGTCGTCCACTTCTTTTTGGTTTTGCATTATTTTGCATCGTTCCGAGTTCTGAATCCTTGATGCGACTGATATGGCTGAGTGAAATTGCAGTACCTTTCTTTTTAAAATGGGTTTGTATAATCCTGTGGTTCCAGCGAATTTCTAAAAATGCTTGTACTTGACCAATTAGCTTTTCGTCAAATTTTTTTAAAGGCATTTTTTTGATTTTATAAAATAGTATTGCAGTTGAAAGTCTAATAGCAGAGCTTTAGATCAGAATGCTATAAATGTAAAAAGGTTTTAAAACTTTAGTGGTAGATAACCACAAAAGTGATGCCTATACTTTTTTGTTACCCTGTATATATTTTAGAAATATTAATAAAAATACGTAGTCAACATTTTTAAGCATCTCTCACAACATCGCAAATTTCTCAACATCTTATAGGATAAACTGACCAATGAAGGAACACTTAAGCTTATCTTGCTTTTAAAAAAATTTCAAAATTTTTAATTTTAGCTAAATGATGGTGTCGGCATATTTGTTATTAAATGCAAATTATGTAAAAAAAATTTAGATAACTTATATAATATTGTTTTAAGCTTTTGGTGGTTTAAATAATAAGTAATAAGATAACCAAGTGAAGGAATAGTTCTTACCAGTGAATAAACACTAAATTTTCCAGTGAATGAATTTTGAGAATGTTTGATGCTCACTATGAATCCATAGGCCATAACAAATGTCTAAAAACAAGATTTTTTTTGGGATTACAACATATAACCACAGTTAACGTGGAAAATGTTACTTTTTTTCAGTCATGGAATGGAAAGTAAGATATGTTTGAATACATAATTAAAAAAAAAAAATTTCATTTTTTTTCTCGCAGTTTAATAGTCCGTTCTAAATTATGAATGTTTATCATTGTGTAATCCGATGATGCTTTTATTATTACTAGATCACTTTTTTGTTTACTCTTTTTCCCATATTTTTTGAAGCCTTTTTTTTATCTCTTTAAGTTTTTTTTCCTCTTCGTCATACTTTCCGCTTTAACTTTTTTTCCAGCTCTTTCAATCTCTTTAAATTTTCGTTCTTTTTCTGAAGCTAATGCAAAAAAGTAATTTATTTATTTTTCTTTTGATTTAACCTTCCTCTTTTTTCCAAATTTTTGACCAATGAAATTGTATCTTCGAAATTTCTTTTGATTTTCCAGTACCATTTCTAGAATTCCTCACTGGATAATAAATGCGAAAAAGGAGTTTCGAAGTTTGAGTAAAATCTATCTCTCATTAACTTACATCTAGTGGGTCTTCAGCAGTACTTACCATTTACTTATGGAACCAATTGTTTTTGCAAATAACAATGCATCAAGAGGACTTATCTCAAAATCAGTTTTCAAGATACTTAAGTACTCAATAATTTCGCTATTTCCAGAATGAAATTTGTTTGATCGAAACATATTATTCCTTGAAAATTAAAACGTGGAAAAAATTAACTTTTATAATTTATCTAAGCTTATTCCATTTATTTAATGATAGCGGTATTAAGGTTAAGGATATGCGATGGAAGCCCCGTTTACTATTTTACTATAAATGCATTAAATCATGTAGCATGAATAATTTATTTCAAGCAAATTATTTAATAATTTTAAGCAAATAAGGGTGTAAAAATAAACTCGATCGAAATGCTCCGAAAGTATACCCTAAAATATATGTAGAATAAACTTTGGAATCGATATATAAAAAATACCTTTTCAAACAACTTCGAGTAGAACGGAAACGCTAACTTGTTTAAAAAAGTTGTCCTTGTTACTATTTAATTTCGATTCCTGGTACTAGGGG
>NC_092204.1:31040739-31047669 GCF_043381705.1 Parasteatoda tepidariorum
TTTTTTTTTTGCTTTTTGGACAGAAATCCCCTAAAAAAATTGTTTATTGCCAAGAAACTTCGAGATATTTTCTATTAACAATAAATTAAACCTCTCCGAGCAATCACTGAACACTATTTCAATTTTTTTAATATCAAAGCTTGGTTGCGTAGCAACCTAGTAAAACTAAGTACTCCTCTTTTGAATTAGTCAATGGGTTATCTTAAAATATTTATTTGCGCAGGCGACTTTTTTTGGCGCTTCTCTGGACTATCGCCAAATATATAAACCTTTATTGCGGCCCAATTTACCACCCAATTTTTTTAAAATTTTGTCTACCCCCCCTAATTCAAGGGTCTAGATTCCAAATATGTAAAAAAAATTATATGTTTATTCAGAGAAAGTACGTTTTTGTGTCTGATTTCGTAACTTAATTAATAGTTAGCACTAGGTTCAGTACTACATTGAGGTCACCCCCAGAAACCATTAAGATTGACACTTAGTTCGTGAAAATCCGATCATTAGAAGGAAAGTCATTCAGGGTGATTCGTTTTTTTTTTTTCTTTTTTTNCCATTAAGATTGACTCTTAGTTCGTGAAAATCCGATCATTAGAACGAAAGTCATTCAGGGTGATTCGTTTTTTTTTTTGCGGACTGTACATACCTGCCAACTTTCACCTGGGTTGCTACGACAACTAAAAATGTTAAAAGTGGTGGCTAATAAACTTCAAAATTCTAAGGAAAAAAATCAATTCAATTTTCATAGCATATTTATTTCAGTTTATTAGTAAAACTGAAAGCAAAGAATGTTAGTATTTTGAATATAAATAATTCAAAATGTACGTCATAGTGTTAGTTATGATTAAGTAATTAAAAAGATAACGCATAAATAAAAATGAATTGAGTTTCTACCACTTTTTATATTATTAATCGACTGCGACATCCCTTTTTTTTATGATTTTCAAAAATTAGTGTTCCTTATGGTAGGGCAAAGCCAATTAAAATTAGATTGTAAACTAGTGCTATGTAAAGACGTGCTATCGCAAGAGCCTTAAGTAACTCATGGTGGTAGTTACGGTTAAATAAACATTAAGGTAATGAATAAACAAAATTTAATAGAGTTTATATCACTTTTTAGACGCCAATGGCACCACTGAAAACACTGCTTTTTTTTAATTATTCATTACATTATCCAAATTTCTGAGCGGAGAAAGAAATTACAATTAAAATTTTAAAAAAATAAAGAGTGGTAGCTTGTGGTATAAGTGGTTTTTGTTATATTCGGTACGTTACCCTAAAAGTCCGAACAATGAAGTAAATCTGATCCCAGATTAATAAAATAAATGAAACATGCTAGTACGATTATCTTTCCTCAAGTAAAAAGTAATTTTTTTACTTACTTTTCTGGCTATATATGGCGGAGTAGTTTTGTCTTAACATAGCATTCTATTCGCCGAGTAAACCTGACATTATTATTAGTTCCCCATGCATTGTATTATCAATGATTTTTGTTCAAGCAATTGCAGCTTTTTATTTACCCTTGAAATTTTTAAACATATTTGCAAACAATTGATTATTGTACTTAATACAATTGTACCTTTTAATACAAAGAAAGTCTTTAGTTGTCAGTTTTTGAGCTTTCACGTAAACTATTTTTCTATGATGCATTATTAAATTCCGTGAAAAAGGCAGAAATTGATTTATTTTTGCCTTCATTTATTCCCATAAATATACATAATTATCACATTGATTATATGTTTTATTAATAAATCTTAAATCTTTTCAAATCATATTCATGATTAATATATATTCACATTGTATTCACCGTATTCGGATATTTTAACAAGTATTTTTTGATTGATGAAATATTCTATTTGTAAAAATTTTGAGTATTCTACATACAGTCGTATGTTATAAAAAAGTTTTTCCTCTTAATCTAATTATAATATTTTTTTTAAAAGGTTTAGATAAATGATCTTGAAAAATTCATGTTTATTTTTTTAACTATTCTAGTTGTCTGATACCTTAGCAAAAATGGCTAATTATCTCTATACTACTCAACTACGCTTAAATGCCTGTCTCCCTTCAACTTGTTCAAAAGAAGACGTAACAGCCTTGTTTTCTAGCGGTATGTAAAATAAGTTATTTCTGTAAGCTTTTTTTTTAATTCTAAATTATTTAATAACGAAATAAGGCATACCGTAATTTCGTTCGTTGTAGTTGAACTGGGCGTCTGAGGAATTACGGATACCGTAATTTACCAAAAAGAAATTCCTTTCAGGAGAAAAAAAAAAGAAGAAAAAAAAACAGTAACACTAATCTCAGCGTTTTTAACTTGCTTTGATTCATCATTGTTTAGTTTAACTTCCAGATTAAGTTTCCATATCTGCGAAGTAACTTTACTACCGAATTAATTTTCATATGTAGTCAAAAAGGTATAAACATGATAATAAAAGACAGCAGTTGTCTTAAACCAATAACACCCAAAATATTAATAGTCCAAAATGTAAAAAAGTGATGTTAAAAAAAAGAGTAATATGTCATTTAAGTCAGTTACGTACATCTTTTAAAAAAAATTATAATAAACGATCATCATCTTGTCTTGAAATTTGTACTGGGCAGCGCAGCGGCCCCTATACCATCCATGATGTTTCTTTTATATTTGTGGTAGAGCTTTAAGGTTAGCAGTCCATGTGGTTGCGGAAACTAGTAATTGGTGCACCGGAGGCCAAAAAGGCTACCTCCGTAAATGATATGATTACAAACTGAATCAAAGGCCATTGATGTTATAATTATTTGGGTTAGTAAACTTAATATTAAGTAGTTAAATATTATTGCGGAAAAAGAAGATAGAAAGGACAGCACAGAACAGGGATAATACAGACAGGTAATAAATAACATAACAAATGAAATCATTAGTCTTTTAAAAAAAATTTACTTTTTATTTATTTATTATTAACAAATAAGTAGTGAGTGATCAGCATTATTAGTAAATTGTTTCAGAACGAGCCGCAGAAATTCCGCAAAGGATGGGCAGAATTAACCGAAAGACTTCACATTTTAGTTTGTAGTTTCTCCTCTGTTTTCTTGATATATTTCGTCATATCTGGAGCAGTTGGCATCACTGAGTATGACTCATTATTGGTGACAGGGAGGTATCGATAGAAAGCAAAAGGTTAATATACCGTTTGCACATCTGTCAAGTTAATAGCTTATTTGAGTCCTGCCACTAAGATTACATGCAAAATGAATAAAAATACGACCATTTTTTTAAACGCATTAAAAATGCGTTAAGTTTTGAGCAATATATGGCCAACCAAACTTATCGAAGGTGAGATTTTTGCATCATTAGGGAAATTGTGTTTTTTCCCTCCAAAAATGCTCGACCTATAATTTTTTAAAAGTGACTTGTTATAATGTCCGGAGCCTTTTATATTATAGATTTATGGATAAATAAAATATATTTTTTTCCCTTTTATCTCTATAAACGTTAATAATTTAAAATTATTTCATTTAAGGTTTGGCGTATAGGAAGAGCGGAAATAAATTAATTGTACCACATTGTGACATTAAAGAAAAGCTGGAACTTACAGCCACGGAGATTTTTATTTAGTAAGTATAACTTTTCTTTCTATTGTTTTCATGCGTCCGTTCTGCTGACAAAGACATGCAAGGGAACTCGCAAAAGTAAATTTTCCTATTTTTGTTAAACTCAAAAATTATTTTATTTACTAACACTTAATTAAACTACATCAGTCTAGAGGTTTAAAATTTTTTCCGACATAATTATCACTTTGGTCGATGCCTTCTTGTAGATGCTGTATTAGTTTTTGAATACTCATGTCATACCAGCTCTTTGCTATGTTTATAAGATTGCACTGAACCTAATTTTCACTTTGTAGTCTGTCAGAAGTTATGTTAATTTGAGCCATCGCATTAATTACAATAGATGATTATCATCTTCCACCTTATTGTACGGATTTGGCAGCCAGTTACAACTAACTGTTTCTTAAGTTAGAAGAATATTTGGCGGGAAGACGATTGAGGAAAGAAAATGAGGCGAAAGATTTGGTGCAACACAAAATCATATCTCTGAAAAATGGTATGACATGGGGCAAACAAATTAAGTCACAGCGTATATAAAAACAAACAGTACATACTTTGATAAAATCGTGAAATACAATGTAATTACTAGAGCCCGGATTTTGATGACCTAAAAATCTCAATTAATGCCCTTGAAAAGTGCAAAAAATGTCTTTACAAACTGCAAAAAATGCCCTTAAAAGTGCAAAAAATGCCCTTAAAAGTGCAAAAAATGCCCTTAAAAGTGCAAAAACTGCCCTTAAAATTCGAAAATTGCGCTAACAATGCCTTATGACATGACTTAAATAGAAGTAAAAATATTGAACTAAAACATTGTTTTACTCTTTAAAATTATTATGAGTCGTTTCAAAAAAAAAATGAAGCAATGCAATACTTGTTCTACGTTCATTAAAGTTTGAAAAATATGTTTTATATCCTAAAATAACAAAAAAAAGGAAAATATANTATTAAGTTATTTAATCAATATTAATTAATACACAGAGTAAATTTTTTTAGACATATTTGTATGCACTCGTAAACATATTTATATAATATCTACTCTTCTAGCTTTCATACTAGAAAAATCGTGTATAATGCTCTCAAAATTTATATTATTTGCAATTTCTTGTTCTATTGACAATATTGCAAGATTTTGTAGTCTTAATTGACTCATCGTAAAAAGAAAGATAATTTTTTTATCAACTTCAATTTTGAGAAGCTTCTTTCGCAACTAGCGACACTGATTGAAATTGTAAAAAAAATTCTTAACAAAATTACAATGTTGGGAACAGAATTTTCCAACCTATACTGCTGAATAAATTTTAGCAGATCAAGAGGGCCCTTCTCCCCATTTTTCCAATGTTTTGCCTCTTCTTTTAGTGTAGGTACAGCCATAAAAACCTGGATCCTTTTTCTTTCAATATGGAACTGTTCTTTATCAATGTTAATCAAGTCATTTATTTGAGATTCAAATTCTTCATTTAGTAGGTTACACGGATATTTTCACGGATATACACGAATATACGTTACACGGATATACACGAATATTTTCTTACAAGGCCATGCAACTGATCTAAGCGTTCTTTTATTTCCTTTATAATTCTGTCCATAGATGAAAACATTTCTCTTCGTACTTCTTTTTCTAAGGATAGCCCCACGTCTCGCGAATTTTCCCCACTCATATTTTTTCTCCTTCTAACTCGACGTTCAGTCGATATCTCCAACTCTTCACAAATTTTTTTGGCTGCTATAACAGCGTTTTGTACTAGCGTATCTCTTTGTTCCATGAAATGTGTTTGCAAAGAATTTAGTTTCATATGGCATTGGTGGGCATTTAACCCTTTTATTTGCAGGTATTTTTGAGCGTCATTAATTTCCAAAAGGACGGGTTCCCATAAATGAAGTTAACATAGAAAAGAAAAAGATTGCATAGAATTGAGTAATACTCCAGCATCTGATCTCGTTTTACTATTTTCTTCTTCAGATGTCAATTTTTCCAAAGCGCTTAAAATGTAAAAAAATTTTTATTTTACTATAGTTACCGCGGCAGCTCTAGCGCTCCAGCGAGTTTCTACACTGCGTTTAACACCTTGACCAGTGACAGAAAGTAAAACATTNAGATGTCAATTTTTCCAAAGCGCTTAAAATGTAAATATTTTTTTTTTACTATAGTTACCGCGGCAGCTCTAGCGCTCCAGCGAGTTTCTACACTGCGTTTAACACCTTGACCAGTGGCAGAAAGTAAAACATTCCATCTATGAGTGGAAGAAGAAAACAACGAAAACAACTGTTCGATAGTTCCAAAAAATGTGATGGAATTGATAGCTGTAGAAGCTGCGTGTAAACATGCCAGGTTTAAAGAATGATTAGTACATGCTACAAATTCTGCATTTGGATTTATTTCTTTAATACGAGTTTGAACACCGCTGTGCTTTCCTGCCATGACGGCAGCCTTATCGTAAGCCTGTCCTCTGCAATTTTTTATATCTAAACCGTCATTTTCTAATTTCGTTAAAATCTTATCTGTGATTTCACCAGCAGTTTTTCCTTTAGTTTCTACAAAGTCAATAAACGATTCTACAACTTTAACTTCGCTACCATCAATAACTACATATCTAATAATTTGACTGGTTTGATCTTTGTGTGAAATGTCAGGAGTGCTGTCAAACATAATACAAAAGTATTTAGCCTGCTTTATTTGATCCATAATTGTTTTTCTGACTGCGCCTCCCAATAGCTCTATGAATTCGTTCTGGATCTTCGGCGACAAATAAGAGATACTATATTTATTACCCATCTTAATTTTTACTACGTGTTCTCGTAATACTGGGTCGTACTTAGCCAATAAGTCAACAAGCTCAAGAAAATTTCCTCTATTTTCCATTGAATCGATGTTTTCCTGATGAACACTTTCACGATGTCCTCGAAACGCCAAATTTTGTTTTGCTAAGAATCTAATTATATCAAGTATTCTTGTTAGAATTTCCTTCCATTTTTTTATTTCTTTATCAATATTCTGTTGTTGTAGTTTGTCAATAGTTGCGCCACGTCCAAGTCTTATTTCTAATTCCTTCCATTTGGAATATGATCGAATGTGCAGTGGACTCACCTCATGTTGACTAATTTTGGGATTAAGTTTCCACCATTTGTTAAAACCATTTTCCGTATTAAAACCTGCTTGACAAAGATTATCAAACAGTTTGCAGCAGAAACAATAAATACTTTTCTTCGATGGTGAATATACCATCCACGATCTTAAGAGCTTTTCGCCATTAGGCAAAATTTGAAAAAACCAGTCCTGACTCAGTTTTCTTGTTTCACCTTTGGCTTTGATTGTATTATTAGGACGTTTTACTCCTTCGCTGAAGT
>NC_092204.1:31048582-31082234 GCF_043381705.1 Parasteatoda tepidariorum
GACTAATCTTGTTTCAGAGAAAAGGATTTCAATCTTGATCTTAACTGCTCTTTCCCTACACAATATGCTATGGTTTCAATTTTATCTTTAATATTAATTCGATTCCCAGTAACTCCTTTTCTCTGTGACTAATCTTGTTTCAGAGAAAAGGATTTTAATCTTGATCTTAACTGCTCTTTCCCTACACAATATGCTATGGTTTCAGTTTTATCTTTAATATTAATTCGATTCCCAGTAACTCCTTTTCTCTGTGACTAATCTTGTTTCGGAGAAAAGGATTTCAATCTTGATCTTAGCTGCTCTTTCCCTACACAATATGCTATGGTTTCAATTTTATCTTTAATATTAATTCGATTCCCAGTAACTCCTTTTCTCTGTGACTAATCTTGTTTCGGAGAAAAGGATTTCAATCTTGATCTTAACTGCTTTTTCCCTACACAATATGCTATGGTTTCAATTTTATCTTTAATATTAATTCGATTCCCAGTAACTCCTTTTCTCTGCGACTAATGTTGTTTCAGAGAAAAGGATTTCAATCTTGATCTTAACTGCTCTTTCCCTACACAATATGCTATGGTTTCAATTTTATCTTTAATATTAATTCGATTCCCAGTAACTCCTTTTCTCTGTGACTAATCTCTCCATTCTTATTTCGTCACAAACTGTCGCTGTAATCATCAATCTCCTTTGTTTCTTCAGTAACTGATGATATTAAATGATATTTTCATTGTAATTTAGTTTCACTATACTTTACTTTCGAATAACTTTCGACTCTAACATATCTTCCTTTTTTCTGGCATCATTTTTCATTTCCTACCAAAACGATTTCACAATATTTCGATGAAAACGTCATCCATGTTCAGATCTAATTCTCAATATTCGACGAAATCCTTTTCTCATTGAAATTTTCAAACTGGCGAATGTTATTAGAGGTCTTGAAGGGGATCAAACTGAAAATTAAGAATGAGACTTTTTTTAAAGTAATAATAAGCATCCTAATAAATTGCCCGATTATTGAAAGGTATTAATTTTAAAGCATACGAAGTCTAAAGCTCAAAATAAATTCGCCCTAAACATTTTCGCTTTCAGTTTAAAACGTTCGAAATAACCTAGACATTTTGGAGTCCTTTTAAAACATAGCATACACTAATTTTACTGCCGATGCAGGAGAAGGCATGAAATTTGGCTCAAAGGTTTTTTATCTATGCAGTTTTTCATGATTCGCAGATTAAGATTTTATGCGATTTCTTTCCCTGCAGTCATTTATTAATAAAACACCCTTTATCTAAAAAGAAAGTCATTACAATATTTATTGCCTACAATATATTCCTAAAGCTTAATAAAACATCTCTGGAATGCATCCCGACACTGCCAAAGGAAATATGTTTAAATTGAACTGAATCAAGCTTTACAGAAAAGATAGTTTATATATATAAAAACCACTTATTCGTATCATCCATAAGAAATCAACAAAACATCAGATATGTTTATATAATTTCTACTTTCCATAACGGTTTAGTAAATGCCTTTAAATAAAATAAAAAACAGTTTAAAAAACCACAATTAAAAAGCAAACAAACTAGCCGACAATTTAAAATGGGATACCTGCAAGTGACGTAGTGTGGGAGTCTCGATCCTGATTGGTTGTTGAAACGTAGCATTTGTATACGTTAGTAACTGCTCTTTCCATTCTATTTCGTGTAATCCAAACCCATGAAGCATCAATTTTCTTAAGTGATACATTCTGCATTCTTACGCAAATAATCTTTCACAAAGATTTCAATTCTATCACTTCATTTTTCTTACACAACACAAAAGACAGGCAAGAAGCCATGTAGAACATAAATTAATTTTGCATTAAAGTTGTCAGGTACACAAAACAAAAATATATCACGAAAAAAAATGCATAGACAAATAAACAAATAATAAATATAAGTTAGGTATACGAGGAATTACATTTCAACACTAGGAGGAATTACATTTTAACAAATTTGATGTGTGATACGGAGCTGTTGTGGCTAACCCTCTAAATGTCCGACGCAGTCAGACAAGGTGAATCTGACCGTTGACCCTAAGAAAATCGTTGACCAGATGAGTATATGTCCTCTCTGTAAATTCTCAAACAGTCCAGGAACGACACTGTAATTTAATTCACGTTAATTAAAATTTTAACTTATAGGGAGAAACTTAGCTTAACCTTAACACGCTATTTTACTTATAAACGATCAGCTTGTGCTGACGCCATAGGTCCACATGTGGGTATCCTCGATCTTCTTCTTCGTGAAGTGCAAGTACCCAAATGTCTGCTTCTATTATATCATTGCTAATCTCGTTGTACTGTCTTTCTATTTATGCTTGTGCTAGTTGGATACTTTTAGAACCTTACAGGAAAGACGAAATGAGTAATATAAAATAATTTTTTCTTTGTCCATTAATTTTTAGAGTACTTTTATTTCTCTGTTGCAGTTATTTAAGTCCTTTTTTTACATGTTATTAATTTAGAACAATTTGTTTAGAATAAGTTTATGCTCAGCAATTCAGTTTTCGCTTAATATGTCCTAACGACCTCGTTGTTTTTCTTTGAAACAGTAAATTATCTCTACCAAGAGAAATCCTCCCTGATTCAAATGATACAATACAAAGAAGTTAAATATGTGAAAAATGAATTTTTTTCAATTCGCCTCTAATCAGCAAGCTTCACGCTTGACACAAATGAGTTATGCATGCATCTTTATTTAATTTGTTCCTTTGTACACAATATCTTGAAATGCGTGTTACAAATATTGCGGAATTCGGTTTAAAACTGCAAATTTTTATTAAGATCATGTAAACAAAAAAAAAATTACTCATTAAGCTTTCTATTTTATCTATTTCAGCACATTATTCATCGTTTTAATCTGCTTGGTGGTACTGGGAACCTCATTGGATATTCTTTTCAGAAATAAACCAAAACGTGATTTTCAAACAAATAACAAGAGTAAGTTTTTTTTTAAATATATCATTCATATATCATCAGCACATTAAGTAACACGTTAATATTGTTTTTAATTCCAGGCACAGCAATAAAGGCATTATTATGCTTTTCTGCATACACAAACACTATTAGACTTTTAAAGGTTGACAACAATCCAGATACTCTACACATATTCCATGGTCTTCGAGTATTCTCTATGACTTGGATAATATGGAGTCATTCATATCTTGTTTGCAGTTACCGAGCATTTGGTAAAAATTTCAACCTCATTCATCCTTTACAATGTTTATCATTTTATTGATAGAAATCTTTAAATAAATAAACAAAATGAAATAACATAACAAAAGTAAGAAACGGTAAAGCGGAAAATGACGTGACACAAAAATCTGCAGATATTTGAAAAATAATATGAATAAGACAATATCCTAGACCACGGGCGACTAAAAATGCAAAAATGTGCTAAATAATAACATGAAAATTTTTTTTATTTAAGAGATAAAAATTAATAACTCTTCACAATTTTTTTTAAATTTTTTGAATGTAAATACAAATGCAATATTATTTTAATTTGAATATAAATGATTTGAAATGCCAGTTATAGTGGTAGTTACGATTAAATAATTTAAGAGATAATTAAATAAAAATGAATTGAGTTTCTACCACTTTTTACATTTTTAGTCGCCTGGGGCGTTCTTTTCTCATCCTGATCTGTTTTCCTTAAATGTAATTTATAAGATTTCGAAAGTGTTTTTCTCTAGATAAATTTTAAGGATTTTCTAGTTCTTGAAGAAAAAAATATCCGTGAAAAAGTTCTCATCCGTGGCCTCTCTGATGATTTTAGTACAGATGAAATTTCCCTCGAACTAGGAAAGCGGAACATCGAGATCCTGAAAATTGTCCAGTTTAGGAAGAAAGTGGGTGGAGCCTTTAGGCCCCCCCGTACCTCATCGTAATGCCAATGCTAGCCAATCACGAGATGATCTACCATATTGAGAGCATCAAGCAGATCCCGATCAGCATAGAGAAATACCACGGCGGCCGACGGCCGCTGCAGTGTTTTCGATGTCAGAGTTTCTGTCACACTCAACGCTCCTGCTCCTCCAGCCCAAGATGTATGAAATGTGCCGAAGGGCACTATTCATTTCAGTGCAGAAGGAGCCGAGATTCCCCAGCTAAATGTTGGAATTGCATGCAAAACCACATCTCAAATTTCACTGGGTGCGAGGCCCGCCCCAGTCGAAAGAGGAAAACGACCAAAGACACGCCTACTTCTACAGTACACAGACTTGTTAGCCTCATCAGTGAACTTAAAGACTTGCTGAAGGACCAAGATGTGCTGCATCTTCTCACGACTTAAATCCAGCGGAACTCCCCATCCAACTGATGTACTACTGAATCCACTCATGCCTCACCTCATCATGGACTTATTATCTGACCCTATCTTAGAACTTTGAACTTCATATGACATCTAATCTAAATGCTAAAGGCAAAATGACCCCGAACGCCACGAAAACGTTCTACTCGGACAGGAATCCTCTGTATATCTGTGATTATGAATACTTTCAGGTGATTCTAAAAAATCACCTGAAATCACTGAGGTACTCTGGAGGAGNATCTTAGAACTTTGAACTTCATATGACATCTAATCTAAATGCCAAAACAGTATAGATGAATAGGTTAGAAGAGCTTCGCGCTTAATGCCAAGATTTCCTACATATCAAGCATCTCGTTCGTGGTGGGGCCTCCCTGGCAGAACGGTATCATCCGCTCTGGGTGCATCTTCGTGCTGTCCTTCTTTTTGACTGTGATTTATAAACCTAAATTTAGCAATCAAGACTGCAACTATATGTAATTCCACTAAACCAATCCAATAAACTCTTTCGTGATGAGGTTTTTTGGTAATTTTGGCAAAATTACCAAAATTTTTTAAAACGCTCTGGTTTTTAAATGTTTAATACTCTATGAAATATTTTGCAAAATGCGCAGTAGTTAGTAGCCCCGTAAATGTAAAAATTAATAAAGTGTTAGTGTATGGTTAACAAAACTAATAAAATTTCTTTTTCGCGTCAAAGAAATGAAAGCTAAATTATCAAACGAGTGAGCAAAATGTTAAGCATAAACAATTAAACGTCTTAGATACGTTTTATAAACGAAGATCGACATTATATGTTTTTCTTTTTCTAAGATCATTATTTTATTTTTACGAATTTATTTTACGAGCTTACAGAGTAAATTCTCTACCTGGGGTTATTGGTTTAAATGATTATAATACAGAGATGCCAACTGCTCCGGATTCGACGAATTATCTTATAACACGGTAGTGAAAAAAAAACTTAAATACGCAGATTTTCGGTTAAATTTGCTAACTGTTTACAAGGCTCAACACAGGTTAACCGTTACTTACTTACTTTATTTACAAAAATTGAGCACCTGGGCCGCGTAGCGACCCCCATCCCATGCATCTAGAAATTTACAAACAATTTAAAGTAATAATGTTTCGAGTTTAGCAGTTGATGTGGTAGCTAATACAAAAATACAAGCACTTTGCTTGAGTAAATATAACATTTGAGTATCGAATCTAAATTGGCACATATATTGACATATATAAATATAAACATAATTTGAAATATGTATGCATAAGTTGACATAAATAAATATTTCTTTCTTTTCTTTATTTAAACAAAACTGGGTGCCTAGGCCGCGCAGCGACCCCTACCCCATATAAATAAATATTAGAATAAATTGGTACATATTTCACTAATTAAATTTCTATATTTAACTGGGACATGTATAATAATGAAAGTCTAAAATTTAGAGTTCAATGCTGACACGAAAAGTGTAAGTCCTGAATTGGGAATAAAAACATCACTGAGCTAGAGAAGTCTCTCCTAGGATCCTCTGTAAAAGAAACACTTCTTCATTTTTTAGAAGGTCTTGGAGCTCTTTAACAAGTGATACGAGTCTGTGTGCTAGTTTAGATGGTGTGGATGGAGCATCTGGGAGGTGCATTGCATATCCGTTGAGCTTGGCCGCATTCCTGGCAATTAAAACATTGCAGTGGACCCCGAACGTCACGAAAACGTTCTACTCGGACAGGAATCCTCTGTATATCTGTGATTATGAATACTTTCAGGTGATTCTAAAAAATCACCTGAAATCACTGAGGTACTCAGGAGGAGAAAAGTGTTTTGCCCTCTGTACCAAGTGCTCTTCGGCCCAGGCATCCCTTGAACATCTACTGGACTGCCTCGGTCTTTTAAAACAAGACCTTATAGAAAGACCCTTACTTGTTTTAGACTTTCTGAAGGTGAACAANTATGTTGGTCCATCAATGAAAACCATCAAAAAAATTTTGACTTTAAACTGGATTACATTATGGTTTTCAATGTTTAATTTCTCTAATTCAAGGGACATATTCTCGGTCTTTAAGTTAACGGGCAGTTCACGGATTAAAACTTTTGGAAACTTAATATGCAGCTCTTTCTTTGTTGTTGTGGGAGGATCTGGAACTTTGTTGGAATCCTTCTTGGGTGGAGCTTTGTAGGATTTCTCTTTAGTTTCTGACAGTACTAAGATAGTGGCGGTCTCTAGCGGCGAAGAAGAGCAGCTATTAGTAGTCGTGGATGTGTGATTATCTTCAGCTTTTTTGACATCAGTTAGCTTTTTTTTCTTCTTTTTTCTTCTTCATTTTCCTTTTCTTTGCAGGAGGTTATGTGTTGTTTTTGTTGATACTTTCCGATTTCTTTACTCTGTTCCATATTCTGGTCTCCGTCATTGATTTCCAAAATTGGGTCGACAGCTGATGAAGTCGGCGTTTCAGGCGTGATTTGTTCAAGTACCGGAGCAGAATTGGCCGAATAATAAGGTCTTGTAGCTCCTTCGGGCACTGTAAAATCGCGGATCGTGCAAAAACTTCCTCTTTTGGAATAACAGTAGAAGTGTCCATATTCATCTTCAAAAATTTCACCTGGCTTAGCGTCTGACTTTATGTAGTTGGGATATATCACTGGTATTTCAATTCTCTTGATGGGCGTGTGAATAATCTTGTGTCCATCTCAGTTTTCTTGACCTTGAACTCTGGGGTGCAGGAGCAGATGTTCAGGTTAGGTGGTCACCCGAACACGAAAACCCCCAGTATTTAGTTCCCAGGCATTCTTGGTACTCATTTATCGACCCACTGAAGAGGTGAAAGGTTGAGTCAACCTTGCCCAGCCCGAGGATCAAATCCAGGACATGTGGCACGGGAGCGCGAAGCTCTACCACTCAGCCACCGGGTGTCACATTAAAAATACTTCCACTGGAAAATATTGATTTGTCCGGAGCAAGTTGGCATCTCTGATAGTACAGATGGCAGAGCTGACAAAACTTCACTTCACTTACCTATCCACTAGCCGTTCATCAATGATCAATCAGTTACATCAAGCAAACAATAGGAACACGTTTTTCTGAACAGGAAAGCAAATCGTACAATTAGAATAAACCATTGCAGTTGATTTCTTTCTTTCAAGTGATATAGTTTAGCCTCAGGCTTGGATATTTCTTTTGCCGACTGGCATTAAAAAAATTAAAAGAAACTTTTAACTTTAACAGCTAAATTTGATTGGTACAAACTTTGCAATGTTGCAACAATTATACCTTTTCTAAAAAAAAGAAACAAAGATATTAAAAGTGTGAAAAAAATCATAATTTTTCGTTTTCAAAATTATTTTAGGTAAAATATATGTATTCGTATAATGAAGAAAGTTTATTCAAATGAATTACATTTTGATGCTTGATATCGTGATTTCACAACTTAATTAATAGTTAGCTACATAATTAGCACATTTGAGGTCAAACACTTTTGCCATTTAGTACGTGAAAACCTACGTATTAGGTGAAAAGCTATTTGAGGTGATATCTTTCTTTTCCTTCCTTATTTTATTTTATTGTCATATGCTTACTGTTCTTCATCGGATGTTATATATTCTGTTTTGTTCTATTTTAGATGGAGGCTTTCGCAGCAGAAGCTTAGGAAAAGAATTTATCTTCCAGACTGTACCCTGGGGATTTTTAGCGGTTGAAAACTTTTTCTTTATGAGGTAAACTTCTTTTATCTTCACCATTAAAATTTATATGATGGCCTAAATTCATCCTTTTTCTATTTATCTCGTAAAATTTAACACTCTGGTTTTGGAGTAAAAAAATAAATAAATATTTTGTGTTATAGAAAAAGAAGCATACAAGCGGCAATTGGCCTGAGCTTTATGTCTTTTTTTCTTCTTTCAAATTTCAGAATGTAAAAATTTCATTAGAATTCTTAATATTAACCCCTTGACATACGAAGACGTCTGGGAGACGTCATTTGTTTCTTATGTCAAAACAATAATTGACGTGTCTCAGACGTCTTCACAGAGATGCCAACTTGCTCTGGACAGCAAATAAATATTTTAAAGTGGTAGTTTACAGTCCACAGGAAGGTCATAGGTTATATAAGAGATATTATCGGCACAAGGATGCTTCCTGGGGCCAAACCTGTGGTAATTTTTCTAACTGTTAAATTTGTACTTTTAAAATTAACTTGAAAGGTTCTGTTAAATAAGTAGGCCTATATAAAGACTCAATATTAAATAATTATGAATTAACTACCACTTTAAACAACAGGCCTGCCATCTACTGAACTATATCTTATAGAGTCCTAGAAAGGACCGCAAGGTCTCAGACGCCCAGTTCCATTACACCGAGCGAACGATATAGAGTCCTAAGACATAATTCTTGATGGTTCCATCAAAATATTTGGATAGTTTATGTTGGTTTCAGTGCAATTCATGATGGTCATACATCATTTGATGTTCACCATTATCCAACATTTTCCGTTATGCGTTCATGGGTTTTGATATTCCAAAAAACTTCCATCATTCCATGATGAAAAAAGCTACTACTTTAATACTATGATGGTTAACCATCAAGAGAAGTTTGATTCTCATGGACCAACGATTCATGATGATCCGTGATGGTTCAAAGTATACATTTGCATGATGGTTTAATGGGAATTGTAGTTGAATCTCAGTAATATAGCATCAAAACAATTTGTTTGTTTTTTATGTTGGCCTATCATAAATCAGTCCGAATCACTACATTGGTGTGATGGTGGTTCATGATCGTTCCAACATTTGATTTCTAAGAAACTATGATGGAAATTTCTGATAATTCAACATAAACAAACCATCGAAACAAGTTGCTATTCTGATCTTGGACCATCATAAATCAGACCGAATTCCAACACTTGGGTGATGGTTACACATGTTGTTTACCATCAAAAATATAATGATTCATGATGTTGGTCAATCAATGAAAACCATCAAAAAAATTTTGACTTGGGGGGGGGGGCAGACATTTAATAAAAACCAAAGCTTTCCGAATTTCAGATAATTCCGACATTTTAAAAGAATGACCACGAAAAAGCTGGAACAAAGTGGCGTAGGATATGAACTTTTAAATCATTTGCATGAAGCGTTGTTGAAAATAAGTTTAAATGAATAAAAAATAATATATTAAGACATTAACTTAGCTAACGCTGAATAACTTTATACAAAGAGCGTAGAAAGTTGGCAGCCCTGAAAAAGGGAGTATGAACTACCACTACCATAACTTCTGTTTTTTTTTTCTTGGAAAACATTTCGAGAAAGCATTTCTAGCATTTTCTCAGCATTTTCTAAGTTTTCATTCCATGATAAAAATTTGTTTTTAACCAAATTTTCAATATTTAATGAATTAATAAATGTACCATAAAGAACATTTGAAATGTTGTACTTTCTTTTTTTTTTTCTTATCAAGCTCAGTTCTTCTCTCGTACATTTGCGTCCGAATAAAAGGAAGGATCAGTATGCCATCACTCTTCCTGAAGAGGTATCTCAGGTAATTTACTTCAGTTTCTTTTAATTTTCAGTTTTGCTCTCTCATTCTTTAGGTGCATTCTTTAAAATGTTTAAACTGGTTTAAAAATGGGGTTTTTGTAAAAAATTGTGATTGAGTGTAGTAGATAAAAGCGGCCCCTGACTGAGAAATGTTTTTTTAAAAAAAAGTTAATTTAAGAGAAATTCTAATTTTCTACATATCAGATTGCATTTGCAAATTCAAGAGAAGAGAAATATTTAAGGATTAAAATAGGCTAACTTTTACATTTGAGTGAAATTTAAACCATATAAATTTTCAACCTTCTGAACACTTAAAGGATTTTTTTTTAGTTGTAACTAACTACCTTGCATATAATTTTTTATTTTAGCTGTTATCACATTTTAGCTTATATTTTAAAAAAATTCATATCATTGGAGAAATACTAATCTAAATTTATATTTTTATTAAAAAAAATATTTTGCATTCTTTCTTCTTATCAAAATCATATCGTCGAAAATTTTTACAATCAATTATTTGATATTCAGAAGATTGAAGTAAATTACGAGTGCACTATTTTACAGTGAATGATTGACAATTCGCAAAGTGTTCATCATCGTTTGTTGAAGTATTGCATTGCCAATAGCGATGTCAAAAACAAAGAAGCGCAAATTCCTACAACAATATTTTAATAGCTAAACGTAAAAAGAAGGCAATCGCATAAATAAAGTCTTCAATTTTTGAGGTTTTAAACAAAATTTTTATATGATATTTTTTTATAAAAACTAATTTTTAATTCGATATTCTATCTCCATAGGTTGACTCCAACAATGATGCTAGTTGTAGCTCTCTTTTCGATTATTGGACGTTTTGGCTCTGGACCTCTGTGGAAAGAAATTGTTACTGATTCATTGAGCAAGAACTGCTTAGAACGAGGATGGGTGAATTTGTTTCACGTTAACAACTTTTTTTATTCTTCAAAAACAGTAAGTTTTAAACAGTAATATTTTATGCCAAGTTGTACAGCATTACACTTCTAAATTCGTGTCCCTACTAACTACACGCTCTACTCGCCGCTATGAAAATTGATTACAGAAATGCTTTGTCTGACAGAAACAGTGGTCGAAAAACTACGTTATTTTTGCAGTACAACTACTATTTTGGATATGAAGTGACTACAAACTACTTTTGAAATATGGGTACTACTTCACTACTTTTAGAAGACGAACTTTGCTGGCGAACTTCATTTGCATCCTTGTTTAAAACGATTCTGAATAAAACTTGGCTTATTTAAAAATGAGAAATTATTGAAAAATAGTCATTCAGGTTTACAGGAGCCGGTTTGTTATTCAAAACAATTATTTTTTTACGAATTTATTCTTTTAACCATTATTTTTTATGACCTTAACGACAATACATAATCAATTTAAGAAATGCTAGGAAATAATCGAATACTTGCAATTTCGTTAGTGTTTAATGCTCTTTTTAGTGAAAGAAATAAAGTACACCAAAAATAACAAAGAAAATATGTTCCCTTCCATTAAAATAACATCAACTTTTCATTGGTGTACATTCTTATGGGAAGAGGGCGTTCAAAGTTATAAGTTAGCTAATATTGGTAAATGTTAATATTAGTACTAATATACAATTCTTTTCAATGCTCGGCCACAGGGGTATTCGGATTACATCCATTGACGAACTCGCGAAGATTTTTACCAATGCGATTCGAAAAATTAGTTGCGGTTGATCCTGTTGTTTCTTTCCTTATCTAACGTTAAAAGTAGTTAACAGCAATTGCTACAAACTACTTTTTTTTTTTTTTTTAAAAAAAAGTAACACTACAAGCTACGAAAAAAGTAGCAACAATAGTAGTTTTGCTACTTGTTTAGCGTGCTACTTCTGACCACTGGACATGGTAAATAACTTAAGTCGAAAAAGCAGATCAATCAACTAATGGTAAAAAAAAAAAAAACTAAATACACAATTCGAACAGAGTGAAAAAATATTGCCGAGAATCTCGCTGAATTCGCGTTCGAATTCTAAAGAGGTTTACTAAATATTTTAAGAGTTGACTCAAGGTTGGCAAAATTTCCGAACCTGCACTTTATCTCTTTAGGTGTCTTTCGTGGGGACGAGGCCTAAACTTGTGCCCAAATACCCCATTTTAAGGGGAGGGGGTAAATAATAACGTATTTCAGGTAGAGCTTTTAATTTCTCAAGTTTAAGTATCTTTTATTTATGAATTTTATTTAGTTTAACTTGTGTTTAGATCATTTTTCTGAAATATTTTTTTTATATTTAGTTTGCTGATAAACCCTCTAGGTTTCTCTTTAATTTCTTTTTAAACCCTCTAGAGGTCACTCTAGTTCACTATTAAATCCTCTAGGAGTCCCTCCAGTTTATTGTTGTTAAAAAAGTCTGATGCTTATGCAAGTATTACTTTACGTAATTACATAAATAGTACCATGCGAGTTATAAGATAAATTCCAACGGAGATATAAAATTACGCACCGAACTGTTTCCATGGAAACTAGTTGGAACCTTAATTGTGTATAATATGAAAAAAACACAACTACTTCCACTTCGAAAATTTTACTAGGAATAACATTTACCATTTAGTTTAATTAATAAGCTGAGTTTTAAATATGTTTACTAAATTCATAAACTTAGATAAAACAACAAAATAAATTATTTCAAAAGGAACTAGACTAATACAATTCCAACCTGGCGAGTAGCGACTTATAACAACACACTTCATTTAATGTTTACTTGTTGCTAGAAATCAGGTTCGCAGAAAATGCTGTTTACTATACTAAACTGCAATGTTTCTTGACAATGGAGAAATATGCTGAGGGCAAACGAAGAAAATAGTTCCCGGCGCGATGTTTGTATTTCGAGGTAAATTACGCATTTCACAATAGAAATATGATAAGTTATCTTAACCCACACATATATAGCGTTAATTTACTATAATTTTCTTAAAATTTTATATATTTTCAAATTTACGAGCGGCGCATCGCGGAATGGTATCTTTATTTAGTTATATTTCTTCTATATAACGACTGAACTTATTTCTCCTTCTTCCTCCGCCAGCCGTGACGTCATTGTCAAGAAACTTTGCATTCTAGTATAGTTAAATTTAGTAGGAATAACACGACCTGTGACGTAGGCTATAGTATACCCAATTGCGAAACTGAGATGTTCTTTAAGACAGAGAATATATCAAATGGGATGGTAAGATAGCTCGATGATGATACATTTGAGTACCTGTGCTGCTTGAATAAGTGCACATTACGATGTGTCTGTTCTTGATTTGTATTTTCTTTTTTGCGTAAATGAATCATCTTTGTATTCGTTCATTAAAGGAACCCATTATTTAAATAGAATGCAATACCAGCGAATCTCTAATGCAGATTTTTCACATAAATATCATTTAATTATTTCTTTTAGTGCATGGGATGGACTTGGTATTTATCTACAGACACCCAAATATTTTTAGTGTGTTTATGTATCTGCGCCATCATGAGACGGTAGGTTGTGTTGCTTAGTAAAATAAAAATAAAATAAAATAAAAATTTAGTTATACTAATATCCTACTCTTATATTAAACTTTAAAGAAATAGTCTATCTGCTATTGCCACTAATTCTTGACAGTTTATGATGCATATTTACCTGATAGAAATTACTCCAGTAAATTTATAGGTTGTATTTAAAAAAAAAAATGGTAGTTAAAGATGGTAAAATTTCCCAAAAAATATATGGTAATAAAATATTCTTACTACCAGTTTTATATCTTTTTCAGATATGTAGCATTTTCAAAACGTAAAGTAATTACTGTGTCCTATAATTTCTATAAAATAATTATTCCACTTGGAAATATGCGATATGTCACATTAGTTATATTTTAACATTTAATTCTGGCAAAAAAAGCTCTCTAATATTTAAAAGATATTAAAATGTTATTTTTAAAGATTTCTAACGAAAAAATTATTTGAGTAGGGAACAATATTTGTAGTCTATTTTCTTTTCTCTCAGGTGAATATATTTAATGCAATTGAATTCGTAAAATCGCAATTTGAAAAAAAAAAAGCAAAGTTTATTTGCTTTACATAATTAATAAATAATACCATGTAAAATTTTAAGCAAATGAATAAATAATTTAATTTTAAACTTTCCTCAGATAATCTACTGTTTTCGTTTCGATTCCATTTTCTTCTGACAATTCTATGCAACCGTAATTTTCTTCATTATATGATGCGATCGCCAACGTTATAATTTAAAGCCTAAATTTGATTTATTAGAAACACCCAAATGCATAACAACCTATCATTATTAATTTAAAAGTATGAAACAAATAAAGTTAAAAAAATAACAGATTGGGCGTAATGGTGCTCTGTCGTTCAAACTGGTCACCAATATGGCAATTAATGAGGAACCTGCATGCTTTTTGTACTTTAAAATGAAACATCATGCTATTTTATAAAGATAGACACCAATTTCAGACCTGTGCGATAACTAATTATTTTGTTATTAATAATTAAAATCACTCGCTTAGCCCCCCCCCTAAATCGATGCTAGGTTTCCCATCCGCTCTGATGACGTCATAATATAGTACAACCACGACTCCCATCATGCTTCGAAACGGCGAATGCATGTGCCGCGCTGAGTATAAATTCTGAAAAATGGCTCCAAGCAAAAATTACAAGTGTTGCATTGTACCATGTTGCAAAGTTCTACATTAAACACGCCAAATAGATTATTTTTTAGTGTACCAAAAGGAGAAAAAAGACAAGTTTGGTGCAAAGCTATTAAAGTATCGTTAAAAATGATAAGGGTTTAGCATTATTTACATTTCTTCCAAAAATAAAAATTCAAAAAAATATTTTAGAAGTGAATAATAAAAAAGAATTTTTTTAAAAACTTTTATTTACCTAAAAACTTATAATTCCAGGTCATATACTATTCGTTCAATTCCCTCTAATTGGGATCAACTCATTAAATGAAAACTTTCAAAACAGTTCAGACTTTTATATATAGACAAATATAAGTAAAAATGAACCAGTACAAATAAAGAAAAATGAATTTACTTCAAAAGTTATTACAAGAAAAAGTAGTTTCGACATTTATTTTTTCATTCCTCAATTTTATTTTATTATGCTGAAGGGTTTTGAGTTAAAAAAATATTAATTAATTTTATCTAGAAGAAAAAATTATAAAAGTTAAGATAAAAAATGATAGGGGTTTAGCATTATTTACATTTCTTCCAACAAAAAAAAATGCAAGAACATATTTTAGAAGTTAATAATAAAAAATAATTTTTTAAAAAATTTCACACCCTTGATTTCTGCTCTAAAGAAATCTGTTGTTACATATGGCTTTATTGGAAATATTAATCCATATACAATGTTCAACTTTAAGTAGACATAAACAAGGAGTAAAAAGGAACAAAATTACAATAACAAACAAAGAAAATACATGACAAACGCATATTAACACAAAAAGAACACATAGATTAAATTAAAGTAAGAAAAAATATATATATACAGTGAAGAATGATGAGTAGTCTTTACAGAAAGTTCATGTGATCTCTGGCGTCCCAGTAAAGTTTACAGAGATCACCCCGCTCTTGGGATTGTTTGTCCAGTAAAGGGCATACAAGCAAGTGGTCTGAGTTCATGGTTCCTGAATTGCAGATTTGGCACTCACTAGATGGAAGGATACCTATTCTGTTGAGGTACTTTGCCAAGCAGTCATGGCCTGTTGAGAGTCTGAAGTTTGCCACAGCCTACTTACGAGGACTGTGACAAAATTTCTTCTAACTGTTTTGGATGTTAGCCCAGGGTTTTACAGTGGATTTTACTGCTTGGTTACGCATTAGGTCGGTCATAAGTTTCTCGGAAAATTGTTTTTTAAGGGAGTCTGGTGGAATCGGTTTATTACATTGTGGTTCGAGTGTCCCTTTCTTGGCTAGTTGGTCTGCCTTTTCATTGCCATTGATTCCTACATGCGAAGGGATCCACTGGAACATAATAATTTTGTTGGCATTCTCGAGAAAAATCAAATCATCTCTAATTTCTGAAATAGTCTGAGTATCTGAATCATGATTCATGGCAACTGCCTGGATAGCTGCCTTAGAGTCGACAAGGACTACTGCTTTAGTGAAATAATTGATCTTATTCTTAAGGTTTTCCAGGGCTATTGATATAGCGAAGATCTCTGCATCAAAATTTGACATATAGTATCCCACAGGGACGCTGTGAGAAAAGAGCTTACTGTGTACTCCTGCTCCGGTGCTGTCTTGTATTTTTGAGCCGTCAGTGTACACTCCCGTTCATTCTGGTTTAGGGTATTGCTCTTGTAGCATGCATAATGCATTTGATTTTAGTACTGTGTCAGGTATGTTTTTCTTACCCAAATCATTGATATCTAGTTGGTGCCTTACATCTATAAAATTGAGAGGGTTTGTGATGTTCTTGTTACAGATAATTGGCTCATCTACTTGGAAATCATGCTGTAAATTTTCATATACCTCTAGAGGAGAAATTTGGGTCTTCATGGAACTTGGTTTACATTCATTCATCCATTGCGCTCTATGGGAGGCTTTCATTTTAACATAAGTGCCAACTGCTTGTTTTTTAATTTCGGTGGTAATTGGTGGATTAGAAGTATAGTATTGTAGGGCTATAATTGGGCCTGTCTTCACTGCTTCCGTAATGATTCGGAGAGCATTGTTTTGGGCTCTTTCCAAAGAGTCGAGCTTTCCTTGTGCGCTAGAAATTAACACCGCACTTCCGTATTTGATAATTGGTTTGATATAGGTGTCATAAGTTTTATTTAGAGTGTGTTGTGAGCTTCCCCATTTGGCACCGGCTAGTCTTTTCAGAATTGAAGTTCTCTTTTCTACTTTGTCTATAACAGTATTGATATGATTGGTAAAGCTTAACTTGTTATCCANATTCATTCATCCATTGCGCTCTATGGGAGGCTTTCATTTTAACATAAGTGCCAACTGCTTGTTTTTTAATTTTGGTGGTAATTGGTGGATTAGAAGTACAGTATTGTAGGGCTATAATTGGGCCTGTCTTCACTGCTTCCGTATTGATTCGGAGAGCATTGTTTTGGACTCTTTCCAAAGAGTCGAACTTTCCTTGTGCGCTAGAAATTAACACCTCACTTCCGTATTTGATAATTGGTTTGATATAGGTGTCATAAGTTTTATTTAGAGTGTGTTGTGAGCTTCCCCATTTAGCACCGGCTAGTCTTTTCAGAATTGAAGTTCTCTTTTCTACTTTGTCTATAACAGTATTGATATGATTGGTAAAGCTTAACTTGTTATCCAGTACTACACCTAGATATGTGGTAATGCTACTTTTTTGAAGCTTACTATCATCTATTTTCAAATCAAAGTCTGGATTAACACGGCTTAGAGAGTAGAATTGGTTAACGGTTTTATTTTTGTTGATAATCATGTTATTCTCTTTGGGCCAAGACTGCAAGACCTCGAGAGCTTTATTCATAACACCTTCAAGATTATTCCTTTGATCTTCATATGCTTGGGAGTTTTCTGCTTCCGTCCAAATGACAACATCATCTGCGAACATACAAACGTTAATACCTTCCATACTTGTTAGCTTGTCTACCAAATCGTTGATGTAGATGTTAAATAGGGTACAGCTGCTTACTGCTCCTTGTGGTAGGCCGACTTTGCTCTGTTTGTAGGTAGATTCCTGTTCGATCCATCTTGTTTTTGCCCATCTTTGGAATAAGAACCTTCTGTACCATTTAAACATTTGTTTGCAAATTCCACAAGTTTGAAGTTTGGTTAGAAGTTTGCTTCTCCAAATTGTCTCGTAGGCTCCTTGAAAATCAACAAATACTGCCAAAGAACTTATCTTTGAACTGAAACCAGATTTAATTTTGTGAACCAACTTCATAATTGAGTTGGCGGTTGACATGTTTCTGAAACCCGACTGTTCTTCTGCTAGGATATCATTTGACTCCAGGTAAAACCCTAATCTTGCATTTATCATTCTTTCAAAAGTTTTGACCATGACGGATGTCAGAGAGATTGGTCGGTATGATTCTATGTCTTCGGGTGACTCACCCGGTTTTAGAATTGGAATGATTTTTGCTTTCAACCAGTTTGTTGGGAGGCTTGATTTTTCGTTCCAGATATAATTAATAATCATTAGTTCCTCGCTGATATTCCCAGGTGTTTCAGGAACTCGAGGAATATGTTATCGGGATCTAGTTGCTTACCGTATTTGAGGTCATGAATAGCCTTGTTCAATTCTTCTATTGCGAAGTCCTCCGTGAAAAGGTTTTCTGAGCACTTAAACTTAGATGTTCCTCTTTTTACTAGTTTGTTGTTTCTGTTCTCTTGTTTCTTTTGTTCTTTACTAAGTGAGTACCGATCAAGGTAAAAATTATTGAATAATTTTGCTATCTGTCTTGAATCACTTATATATTTGTTTCCTCTCTTTATGGGGTGATTATCTCTTCGTGTAAATTTATTGTTCAGGTTGTTCATTAATTGATAAGCTTTGCGTCTGTCTGTTCTATAGTCTAAATCGTTTAGACACTTATTCCATGCTTGTCGTTTAGCCTCTAAGACTTTTCTCTTCATTATTGCACATTCCTTTCGCCAATTGATTACATCTTTTTTTCCGTTCTTCATTAGTTTTCCCCTCTATCTTTTCAGCTTCTCTTCTTGCTTGCTCTCTGATATGTCTTTGTTCTTCAAGTTCAGTATTCCAAAATGGTTTGTAGTTAAATCTCTTGGAATGTTCCTTTTAGCACACTCTTGAAGGGCTAAGGAAAAAGTTGATACTAATTGTTGTGGAGTTGCATCAGTTTGAAAGCTGTTCACCTGATGTTCTATATCTTCAGTGAAGGCTTTCCAGTTAGCTTTCTTGAAGTTCCACATGATTTTTGTGTTACTTCTTGTCGGTATTTGATTTGTAGTGATTGATGTTTTTATCATTCGGTGACCGCTTCCCGGATCTCCAATTACTGATTTTTTACAACAGTCAACTAAGTTTGCGGAAACAATAGTTAGGTCAGGATTTGTAGAACTGACTGAAAAGTGGATGAAGGTGTTTGGATCATCTTTATTGTTAAGGACAAACATGGCATTGCTATTTACAAAGTTCTCGACAATTTGTCCTACTTGATTTTGATAAGTGTATCCCCAGTTGGGGGAAGCAGCGTTGAAGTCACCTACAATTATAGTGTTACGGTGAGAAGTTAAGCAATCTAAATTTAAATTTTTGTTGTTTGGAGGACTGTATATACCAAAAACCTTGAAAATAGTAGTCTTGTTCCAAATGCGACTGCGATATCTGATGTATCATGATTTTTCATTGTTTTCAACACTTCAAAGGACGATGTCAGTTTGCGTCGCACGGCCACAAGGATACCACTTGCGATCTGTCTGCTCTTGAAAAGACCATGCATGGTGAAAGATTCTAATTTGTAGAACTTCATTTTGTCTTCTGTAATATTTGCTTCTTGAACGACCGGGATGTCGATGTTCTCCTGTGCGACTACTCTCTTAATATCTGAAAACTTTGCAGAAGAAAGCCCTCCGGCATTCGACTGCAGGATAGAAAAACTAAAACTCCTTGCTCTATTTGTACTTATCGCCTTAGCCATCGCCGTTACTCATTTAGCACCACCCAGGAGGCACGTGTGATTTAAGGATATCACGGACGCGAGTAACATTGCCTTCCTAAAGAAATCTAGATTCTTCTCAAAAAAAGAAATTAAAGAAAAGTAATCTATCTTCTGTAGATTGTCCGATTGACCTTTAACAAAATCTTTCTCCACTTGCATTGTACTAAGAAGTTAATACAATTTTCTCAAATAAATGCAATTCAAATTAAAACGCCTTTGTAAAACGCCATTTGCCGAGTTACTATACTTTGACGTCATAAGCAAACCCCGCCTCATTTTGTGTCACGTGTAGTTAGTTTCGTTTTGGGGTAATTTTAAGTTAAAATTTTTCAAAATTCGGGACAGTTTTTTTAATTTTAAGTTAAAATTTTTCAAAATTCGGGACAGTTTTTTGAATTCTGTATTGATTTTAGAGAGTTTTAAGATATAGACTGTTTAAAAAAATCAACATTCTGCGATTACCCAACGCATACAGGTTCCTCATTACCCATGTGATCGACGGCAGCCAATCTAAATCGAAAGCGGCCCAAAGGTCGTGGGGAAAAGAGCGACGCAATTTAAGCTATTTAGTGAAAAGAAGGATAGTTTGCAGAGAGTCAGTATAGAATTGTTTCCGTATTTTTGTCCAACCCCTGAAGTTTTTACTCCTTTGTTATGTTGAAGTAAAAAAAGAGTATTATTATTTTTTTAATAATTATTGTAGGAGGTCAGGAAGAGGATTCTTATTAGCTGGATTGATAGTAGTTATGGGTGTTTTGCTATCAGCATGTTCTCATCTATATTACAAACTTCCTCCAACTTATCTTCTTTCCTATTTGCATTTCGAGTAAGTTATTTAGTGTTGAATTTCTGAAATATTTAACTTTGTAGGTTTCTCATCTATATTACAAGTTTCTTCCGACTTATTTTCTTTCGTATTTGCATTTCGAGTAAGAATAAGCATATTCCACCACACCCTTAATTGGGTATTCGGATTTGACAATTAGCCGTCACGAAAGCAACCCGTACAGCCCGAAGGCCAAGCAATTTGCTGACACAAGGCAAGAGCCCGAGTCATGCATAACAAAAGAATATCATAGTCGCGTCCGAAAGCAAGGAAACCAAAAGTACAAAGACTGAACCTTTGCAGCACAAAGGCAGCGAGTTCAAACCCCCACACCCCTGAGGATGATTTTGAGACATATACATACGTCACCATCCTTTTTTACAGGGAGGACGCATTCACGCTGATTTTGACCTGAACTAGAGCACGATCAATCTCCGATCCAGTACCTTCAGAGGTACTGATTTGTTATGGAAACTTCGAAAACTTTGGGAACCCGATAGATTTAGAGTGCTCCTATCACCATTTGTCTTCATGCGACGGATAAATATCTNATATTGGTAAAACATACCATGTTCACATGTGCCCCCTGTTCACATGTGCCCCCCTCTCCCCTATCTCTGAATTTGTAACATGTTTTACGGTCGATGTATTTTTTTCTTTCAATTTTTAAATACTGTTCTTTTTTACAGTGATTGGTTTTTTTATGCTGTCAAAGGATACACACAACCTCATTTTCACATTCCTGTTAGTGCTGTTGGATTAATTGTTGGTTACATCTTGGCGACAAAAAGAGGCCATATACCAAAAGTATTTTCTTGTTTATTTTAAAAATTTTTTCAGTGTATCAAAAAACATTTTGCTTTCATTCTTGACTGTTTTGTGTTTTAGTACGGAAAATTTGTAAGTGAATATAAGAGAAAAAAAATAATATCAAAATTTTTTTAGACCAATTTCTTAAGTGTTCTTGGATCATTATTTAAACTTTAAAAAAACACAAGTATGCAATTTTTTAAGATATTTTTAAAAAATAAATTATAATTTACTCCCTGCTAAAGTATATTAGATATCTTTAAATGTAAAATATTTCTCCTCTATAGCTATTGTAAAATTAAAATATACGCAATAAATTCAATAATACTTATTTCACTTCTTAGTTAAAGGTAAAATTAAAATTACGTTACCTGTATTTTCTTTTGACGCTTCTTCAAGTTTCTATTTCTTAGGGAGAAGACGGACCGGTTTTCTTTCGCTTTTCTTGAAAAAAAAAAGATGTCATTATTAAAATCTAGGAGGCTTCGCCCCCTGCTCGCTGGCGCTCACCAACCCCCGGAACTGCTTTCACAGTTCATTTCGGATTGCTTCGCAATCCNACGGACCGGTTTTCTTTCGCTTTTCTTGAAAAAAAAAAGACGTCATTATTAAAAACTAGGAGGCTTCGCCCCCTGCTCGCTGGCGCTCACCAACCCCCGGAACTGCTTTCACAGTTCATTTCGGATTACTTCGCAATCCAATGCTCGCTTTGCTCGCTCATTGGATACGTTCTTAACGACTAGTTTTTGTATACTTTTTTGAACACTGAAGTTCCAAAAAATTTTCACTCTAGAAAATTTTAAACCTGTACATTTCAATATTAATTTGAAATTGCAAACAGTTCACATATTTTTCTTAATCACACTATTCTAAATTTCAGTTGTTGAGAAAAGTAACTGTTGTAAGTTTTGTTTTAAAGTCTTTCCCACCAGAGGGCTAAAGCCATGTGCTGCAAAACAATATGAAATAGTAGTTTGCCACTGAACGCCGGATGTAAAGCATCGGCTTTGATGAAAATAAATTTGTATTTTTAATTCTCTGAAGGGCGCCACCTTAATAATATGGAATTTGTAAAATAAATGTATATATTTTTGATTGTTGATGAAGCCCATCATTTTGTGTTTTCATCAGTGTTCAGAAGCAGAACAACTATAAGTTTTTTATTTAATCACAAAAAATAAAATGTATAAAAAACAAAGAAAATGAGTATAGTCATAGAAAAAGTTAAAATTATAATGTAGTATTTGTCAGTTAAAATAAAACTTTTTGTTTAAGTCATTGCTAACAATTCAAATTTCTCCGAGGCAATTCTAAAGTATAAATTAAGGTAGTATTGTTAAGTTGAAACACAATATTTTTAGTTTTGATGTCAACAATACAATTCAATTTTTCACAAAAACGATTGTTTCCATTGTTAAGTTCAATGTCAACAATTCAAATTTTTCTGAGGCAACTCTTAACCTCTAAATATTATTTTTTTTATGTACACATTTCTAAATGTCAGTATTCAACCACAAAACAACTTAAAGTCCTCAAATTTAGCATGAAGTTGTAAAATGTAATGAAAGAGGGTCATAGCAATAATGAAAGTAGAAGTAAAGTTAGTACTGTAAAATTAAAACAATATTTTTAATCAATGAGCCAAGTTCTTCAAGAAGCAGTTGTAGAAGTAGGTTGTTTATTTAAAACTTTTTATAGAATTTCTTTAAGAACACAATTGTTAATTTGGGCATTTGGCGATACAACACTTTTAGAATTGAAGGATTTGTTACGTCAAGCGCTCAGGTATCATAATTTTGATCTAGTTGCGCTTCTATGTCATTTTGATTTATGTTGCTAAGTTAACTTTCAAAAAATTCTATGGCTGGCAACAGCATTTTTATTTTTTAAGTTGTTTATTTTTATTTCTTTTAGAATTCGTTATTTTTTTAGCGAAATGTTTTTTAACCTAACAGAATTCTTTGCCGACTGTTTTCTCTATGAATGAAGAAAATAAAGTAAATATTTAACTGTTGTGAAAAGAATCTTATTTAGTTGTACAAAGTACTTCAGCCAAAATTTGGGAGCCACGTAAGAGAATTATATATATTAGATCAGAAACACATCATTAAAAGGCAGAATGCTTTGGTGTTTTCAAAACAAAGCAAACGTTGCCACCGGCGGAAAAGAAATACAGCCAAAACTCGGGAGCCACGAAAGAGAATTATATATAATAGATAAACAAGGTCTGCTATTGAAGGAATCAACTCCTGTCCATTGTTTGAAAACATTTAATATTTAAACAAAATCGTAGCAGACAAGATTAAACGAAAAATTAATATTTTGAAAATGAACAGAGCATTTCAACATCTTCACTCGGAGGAAATTTAAAAGCTCTTTTATATCTGAATATACATTTTCATTTTCTATTTTATTATAGTCTAATACTAAATTTGGCGGTAATATTTTAAGCAACATAGGACACAATACATGTCCGTAATTTTCCGGTTTCAATTTTAATGGTTCTAAACTGCGTATATGTGTCATGCAATTATCATAAAATTTTCTGAAAACGCGAATATCGTTTGAACTTTTTAATGATTGCATATTTAAAATAGCGCTCATATTTGTGTGAATAAGTAAATCTTTTTCAGCAAATCTATCTTTTAATAATTCAATTGCGGAATAATACGAGTTCGATATTGAAAAACCCTCAACCGTATTTAAATCAAACCCACCTAAATCTGCTTTTAAATAGTTAAATTTATCTACTTTATCTAATGATTCATTATTGTGTATCGCTGTTTCGAAACTATTCCAAAAGGTTAGCCATTGGTTGACATCACCATAAAATTTCGCGATACTCAGTTTCGGGAGTTGAATGCTCACCTTTCCTGCTGCTGTTTCATTTATTTCTGTTTTATTTACCGAACGTTGTAAGCTAATATTGTCGCTTACCACACTCTTTACAGACGTTTGCATTTCATTAATTTTCTTTTTTGCTCGAAGTTTAGAAATAACAACCTCATTTTGATACTCTTCGGTTTTTTCAAATTTGATTGATATTCATCATCGTTGAGGAGGGGTTCTAGTTCTTTATCAACAGAACTCAAAGAATCAAATTTATTTGTTAATGTTTCAATTAATTCTTCTACACTAACATCTATATCTTCCGTTTTCTAAAGTTCTGCATCTAATTTAGTCAGTGAATTTGTTACGCTTGTTCTTAATTAACCTCGTTTTCTTTTTAACTGTTTAATTTTCTCATCTGACGACATCTTTTTAAATTTAATAAATCAATTCGGTTAATACACGATCTTTTAAGAAAAACTAATCGTTCTTCTCATCCCGGCGAGGATGCCATGTAAAATTAAAATATACTCAATAAATTCAATAATATTTATTTCACTTCTTAGTTAAAGGTGAAGGTACAATTTCGTTACCTGTATTTTCTTTTGACGCTTCTTCAAGTTTCTGTTTCTCGGGGAGAAGACGAACCGCTTTTCTTTTGCTTCAAAAGATCACTACTCTTGAAAAAAAGATGTCATTATTAAAAATAAAACAAGTTCTGCCATTAAAGGAATTAATTCCAGTCCATTTTTTGAAAACATTTAATATTTAAACAAAAATGTAGCAGACAACATCAAACGAAACATTAATATTTTGAAAATGAACAGAACATTTCAACCTCTTCACTCGGAGGTGCTGCTTTTTTTTTCAAACGAAGTTAAGTCTCAGTTACGGTTAAATTTTAAAGTCAGATAGTTCCTCGGAGTTTCTCGACAGCTATGCTTTAATTTGTTCCACAGTTCTTCGAACTTTCATGCATGCAGAGAATAGTGGAACAAAACTAATAAATAGAGGCATATGATTGCAGCGCGTTAACACTCAATGTTTAACACCACGAATTGAATTTATCAGTGTTTCTTCCTTTAAATACACGTTTGAACAGTACGTTCAATTTTTATGATTTTATTATGACGAAAAGTCAACGCATTTTAAAATTGTATGAAAAATACAGTTAAATGTAGCTTTTTTCAAAATTTTTAAGTCGATATACTAATGGAAAAGTTTTGATTTAAACTAACACTTATATTGCATTACAGAAAAGAGGAGCAAGAATTAAGATTATTAGAGAGATTTTGCATAGGGCTATGATTCCCCCTTCTTCTTCTTGCTTGAGCTTGTCAGATATGTGGCACCTCTGCATTTGTTGCATTTTGTACCATACTCCAAGCCCAATTTTTCCAAGTTCCACTGTCTTGAGTCGCCTACTTTGTTTATATAATCTGACAGTCCCTTAATGGAGTTAAGGTGAAGCTCTTTAGGATATGGATTGCCTAAGGTAGTGAGGCGCGTAAGGGCGAGGGCACCACCCTCGTATAGGATGTGATCTGCTGATTCTACCGCTTCACGACATTTCCGACATATTGCTTCTTGTTCGAAAAGTCCCATTTTATGTAGATGTTTCCTAAAATGATAGTGATGATTCCCCCTAACTTTAATGTTAACACTAGTTGAGCTTCACTGAGCATGCGCAAAAATTTCTTTGCAAATCATCTTGTCCTTCAAGGCGTAAAAACTAAAGCTAAAAAGTTACTGTCAACCTACGGCAAATGCTATGCAAACGTTCTCTATTTTTGTCTCACTTAAATATGTAATTACGTAGGGAGAGTAGATAAGAAAAAAAAATATCGTCTCTAGCACACCAAAGATGGGTGATGCACACGCTCACTTTTCAACAACCTACACTTTTAAAAATCTAATTTGACCAAATAATTTTATAGCCAAAAAGTTTAAATTTAATTTCAGAAAAGGTTGTTTATCATGTTAATTACCGTAATATGATTAAATTCGCAAGTTATATATTCTAAATTTGCATTAATATAGCAGAACCTGCTCTTGTTGAATTAAATAATATTAAATACAAAATGGTCTTGCTTGTTTTTCTTCTGGATACACAAAATGATAACAAAATTAATTGAAAGTAAATTTAAAAAAAAAAACTAAAATCACTTCAAATTTAACACTTTAGTAACGCATTAGTTTCAGCATATAGTGTTAATGCATATAGTTTTATACAATAATATTTTAGGAATTTTGACTCATAATAAAACTGTTCATTATAACTGCTGACTAAATTAAACTTTTTATGAACAGCGGATCAATGCCATAGGATGGTTTTTGTCACTTATGGCATTCCTTAGTATAATTACTTTGAACTATAAGTGGAACCAAGGAATGGAACATGAATCAGGCCTCTTTGTTTCAACTTTATATGGCTGTACTAACAGACTGGCTTGGGGTCTGTGCCTAGCATTTATGACATTATCCTGTAGTTGGGGTCAAGGCGGTAAGTTAATTTCTTGCAGTTTAAGAGAAAAAATTCACTATCTTTTGGATGCGAAAAATCTTCTATGAATTGTAAAAACGATTTATATCTGAGACATTGAAATATTCTTATAAATCTCTTTTTTCACATAACTTTTGCAATATTTTTTATAAGGAGCTATAACATAGAGTCCTGTGACCAGACGGTGTTTCTGTACTTTTATTTTAGCAACGATCTATGTGTAGCATAGATAGTTGCTAAAAAAAAAATAACTGTAATATTCACACAAATAACTATCATTCATTGATCTTTCGCACTCTGTTATCATTTATATGTAGACAACAAAAGCCCCAATCTAAAACTTAAAACTTTCTCATCCTCATAATTGGTAACCACAGTATTTTATGAAGCTTAAAAATATATAAAAATGTTGCTTATAGTGTTAACGATTTAGTGTTTACATTAGTTCAAACATATTAAGGTACTGGGAATTCAATAGGTTAATGCCTGGTCTCGAATGAAATAATGATGCGTAAAATGATCTTAAAAAACGATGCAATAGTTGAGATTTATTTGCATTAAGTTAATATTAATTCTACGGAAAATTCTGTCTGTGAAAAAACTCATCAAATGATACAAGGATGCAAAAGTTGACTTTGTGAAATAAAAAGGTAGAACGTTTATCCTTAAATGTATATGCTACTGTGAGTGACTGAAATCAAGAAAATGTCGACTTTCACTGGTGAATGTCAACAATCACTTAGGTGAATGTCCGAAATATTTGTTACATCCGAATTGGTATTAATTTATTCAATAATATTGTTATAATTATTCGATATTTTAATATCTGCCGAGGATAACAGGAGAAACATCAGCGTTCGGAATACCGGTTAAATGCTCACTGGGCAGTGGCACTTGGCCTTAAAAAGACTTGATATAGGGCAAATGTATACCGGGCAGTGGCACTTAACTAGACCTAGAATATATTTACCAAAGCGGCAATGCCATTGTCAACATTCACCGGTGGGAGTCAACAACCTCAAATTTCGGTCATTCACAGTAACATATATATTAGGTGAACCGCTTAGTTTTGTGGGTTAATTTCGAAACAAGTTTAAATGTGCACGCACCATGCTCTTTTGCGCCATATATGCTGATTTTTTTTAAAAAAAATAGAATATTAGCATTTGTAGGGGAAGTTTGGGTTTATTTGTACTATTACCAATTCACATAAATAATGAAAGGCCAGAAATTAATTAACTCTAAATATTTATTGAAAAGGACAAAACACATAAAATAAAACAAGAATAAAAAAAATACAAGAATTTGGAAGAGGGGGTTTTGGGCTCGAATTAAACGTCCGTACTTTACGGCGGTTCCTGGCAGACTGTCTTAGTTCACCGCCAGAGGCGCTGTAGTGGGGGAAAAAGGAAAGCTTGTCACACTCCCCCTCTGGTTCCGATTAAACGTCTCGTTGAGGGACCAGCACTTTTTGGTCTTTTGTTTCTTCTGAGGGCCATCAAGGTTTTTGGATCAGGATCAAGAGTCTTTGGTCTGCCTCGTTTACGTAAAGGTGCCACCGGCCCTGCATTTTCATCAGAACAGTTTTTCAATGCAGATACATGATACTGTCCTAACGGTTCATTTGGCTTATCAACGTGGGCCACTTCATACGATGTTGGGGACCTTTGGGTGAGGATGATGTACTGTCCATCTCTCTTTGGCATGAACTTGGCCGACTTTGATTTTGCAGCATTGCTCTTAGGATGCAAAGTAACCCCTACTTTATCACCAGGTGTGTACTGTGGTGGGTTTTGACGCTTTTGATCTGCGTAGGTTTCTCTCTGATCTTGCTTGGATTCAACTCTATCTCGGATGTCATTAGAGATATTGACTAATTTTTTTAGGTAGGGAGTGATCTCGGGCACGAAATTATCGTTGTTGACGATGGCACGAAAATCACTCGTAACGTCATCTATGGTTCTCATTTCTCGTCCAAACATGAGAAACGATGCTGTTTCGCCAGTTGTTTCACACTTTGCACTGTTCATGGCGAATCTAATCATAGGAAGTTTTTCAGCCCAGGAAGTGTGATCTTGTCGCACAAGGATTGCAAGACGTGGCTTCAGGTCACGATTTTTCCGCTCTACAGGGTTTGCCTGTGGGTGATATACTGGTGTGAGGTTCTGATCTATTTTCAAAAAGAAACACAATTGCTGCATGACAACAGAGACGAACTGAGTTCCGTTATCACTTATTATTCCTCGAGGAATCCCATAGCGAAGAAAGATCTCTTCTACAAGAACAGTAGCGCATTCTTTAGCAGTGGCTGTAGGAGAGAAAATAATTCTACCCACTTAGTTAAACAATCTTCCACTATAAAAACCCAGGATTTACCCTCTTTAGTTGTGGGTAAAGGTTCAAAGAGATCTTTTGCTAAGGTTTTAAATCGTTGGCTGTATATTGGTGTCTGTAGAAGTCCACAAGGTTTTTGATTACTGGCTTTGTATTTGGCGCATTCAACACATTTCTTAACATAGTCAGCTATGAAGGATCTCATACCAGTCCAATAGTATCGTTGATTTATTCTATTTAATGTTCCCTCTACTCCGTAGTGTCCAGCACTTGGAGCGTCATGGTGTAATTTTAAAATTTGCGCTCTNTGTCTGCAGAAGTCCACAAGGTTTTTGATTACTGGCTTTGTATCTGGCGCATTCAACACAGCTCTTAACATAGTCAGCTATGAAGGATCTCATACCAGTCCAATAGTATCGTTGATTTATTCTTTTTAATGTTCCCTCTACTCCGTAGTGTCCAGCACTTAGAGCGTCATGGTGTAATTTTAAAATCTGCGCTCTTTCATGTAAGGGTACTACCAACTGTGCTTCTTCAGTATCTGAAGCAGGAGAATATCGGAATAATACGCCTTGGTTCATTATATATCCTCTTTGTGTCCAATTGGAATAGTCTACTCCTTTTTCTGGATCTTCAAAACATGTAATTATTTTCTTAAGTTCTTCATCTTTCATTTGCTCCTCTCTTATTTCTTTGGGTGTTTTCTTAGGGAAGTCTACGGAAATTGTGGAAGCTTCGCAGAATACTTCATCAGTTTGACATATGGGTCTTGAAAGCATGTCTGCCACATAGTTCGATTTCCCGGGGAGGTATTCTATCTTAAGATTGAACTCTTACAGCTGCAGGGCCCATCTCGCGAGTCTTCCAGATGGAGATTTTAAACTCATGAGCCATCTGAGAAGTTGATGATCGGACGAAACGATGACCTCGGTGCCTTCCACGTATCCTCGGAATTTCTGAAATGCCCAAATGACAGCAAGGGCCTCACGCTCTGTTGTCGAGTAATTCCTTTCGGCAGAACTCAGCAATCAGCTTGCGTATTCTACAGGATGTTCTTGAGTTTCGTGTTTTTGCAAAAGGACAGCACCCAAAGCGTAGTTACTAGCGTCTGTCCGTATGAGGAATGGTTTAGTTTCATCCGCTTGCTTTAGAATCGGAGGAGAAATCAAGAATTTTTTCAGTTCTTCAAATGCTTTTTGCTGCTCAACACCCCATTCCCAAGAGGCATTTTTCTTTGTCAAATTGGTAAGTGGTCTGGCAATTTCGGAAAAACCAGGAATAAATTTTCGATACCATGAACACGTTTGTATAAACGACTGAACTTGTTTCACGCTTCTTGGAGAAGGCATGGAGGTAATGGCATTTACTTTATCTGGGTCTGTTTCAATTCCCTCAGATGTTATCCAAAGTCCTAGATACTTTACTTTAGAACATGCAAATTTGCATTTCTTTCTATTTGCACTAAGTCGAAATTTGTCAAGACGGTCAAAGACATCTTTCAGATCTTGGAAAGGTAGGAGACAACACAAACAGATCATCTGGGTAAACCAGCAGTTTTACTGAAGGAAGTCCGTTACGGAAACAATCCATCAGGCGTTGGAACGTTGCTACAGCGTTTCGTAAACCAAAAGACATTCTTTTGAATCGGAAAGTGCCCTAAGAACAGATTAATGCTGTTTTATCTCTGTAAGCTGGGTTAACTTCTACCTGATGATAGCTAGCTGTTAAGTCAATGGTTGACATATATTTACATGTTTTTGCATCATACCATAAATCATCCATTCTGGGTAACGGATATGTATCGGGTAAAGTTTTCTCATTTAGTTTTCGATAGTCCACGCAGAGTCTATAACCGTTCGGTTTTGGANTGGTTGACATATATTTACATGTTTTTGTATCATGCCATAAATCATCCATTCTGGGTAACGGATATGTATCGGGTAAAGTTTTCTCATTTAGTTTTCGATAGTCCACGCAGAGTCTTTAACCGTTCGGTTTTGAAACTAAAACCACGGGTGCGGCATAAGGCGAATCGCACTCTTCAATTATACCCTTCTCAAGCAAATCATCAATTTGTCTCTTCAACTCTTCTTTCTTAGAAGGAGGTAATCTGTACGGGGGAACAGACACAGGAGGATGATCACCAGTATTGATGTAATGTTTTGCATATGGAGTAGCAACTCCCCCTGGTTCGAAGATTCTTTCATACTGTTTCAACAGGGGGTTAAGTTTGTTTTTTTCTTCACTTGACAGTTGTTGACCTTCTTCCTCTCTCAGTTGACAAGTATTGGATTCAGCATATGGCATATTCTTGATATCACACAAATTGGCTTCCTCAGCAAAATAAAATTTTCGTCGGGGAAGATCGTTAATGAACCATCTGCGACTTTTCAGATCAAGGACGATACCAGCGTCTTGAAGAAAATCTGTACCAAGGAGAGTACGATTATCTTTTGCATGGGGTAATGCAATTAAGTTTGTTTTAAAGACTCTTCCTTCAAGTTCTATATCTACCGAAGTAGTGAAGGCTTCCACTTGTCGTTTTTCTCCATCAGCAAGTGTCATAGTGAGTTGGGTCTCTTGAAAGTCTGCACCTTCTTGTTTGAGAATTTGATACAACCGTTCTCCAGCAATACAATGGCTTGCTCCACTGTAAGCACATGCAGTACCTAAGAGTCCATTTACTGTTATACTCAAAATAGCTAATTGTGATGATTCGTCTACACATGACTGGAAAAGGACGTTCCCAACACTGGGAGAAGAGTTTGTGCTAGGTGGATTGCATTTAGGACAGCGAGATTTGATAATGCCAGGTTCATCACATCCATAGCACCTTCTACCAGTTCTGTTCTCTTCAAATCTGTCGTTGTTTACTTTATGATGTTGATCATCATACATAAAATCATTTCTTCGCGGAATTCTTCATAATTAGAAAAATCCTGCTTGTTATGACTTTGAACTCCAGTATCTCGCCTATTTTCTTGTCTGAAAGGATACATGTAATATTTCTGGTCATATTGTACCCTGGGACTATGCGAATACTTATTTTGGTTACAAAGTCTTTGCGATTTTGTTTGTTTCAAATTATGCTTCTTTTCTGTATTTTGTTTTCTGCAAATCTTTTTTGCTCATACGAAGATTTTCATACACATCCATTTTCTCAATTAAATCTTCAGGCGTTTTCCATTCACACCAGACATCTAAGAAGTGCTCTTTAGCTTCTGGAGAAATTCTTTTCTTCATTTGATCGACGATCATCAAGTTTTTTAATTCATCAAAAGTTTTAATGTCTAATTCCATTAACCAATTTTCGAAAAAAGTTTGGAGTTCAAAATGAAAATCTTTCCAAGTTTTCTTAGGTGTTTTTCCGTGAGTGGCATACAACTGTCGAAACTTTTCTGCACTTAGCTTAAATCTTTTCAGAAGCATTTCTTTGATGTAGTCAAAATCTTGAGCTTTATCTTCTGCTTCTCTTGCGATGAGTTGCGCAATATCGTTTGGCAGGACACCAAGTAAATAAGCTACCTAATTCTCTTTGTCTACTTTTAAAAATTTCAATTGGAGTTGAAATAAGTTGAGATATAAAACCATATCGTCCTCTTTCGGATTGAATTCAGGTAGTAATTTCTTCAATTGTAAGTTGACAGGACAACTACTAGTTAAACCAGATGATGGTTGTATGAATTTTTGGTCTTCAATTTACAAACGTGCTTTTTCCAGCTCAAAATTCTGTTCTTGTTCCTTTTCTTTCAATATTCGATTTTGTTCTTCTTCTTTTTCTCTATTTAAGTTTTTCCTTCTTTCTTTTTCGACTCTGTCATCAATAATATTTTGTAGCACATTGAGGCAAAATTCTTTATCGTATGCTTCATTTTCTGTGATTAGTTTCTTAATTTGAACGACTTTAGCATCGGGAGGAACCTTGAGAACCATTTCTTCAGCTAATACACATAAATCGATTTTTTTCCCTTTCCTAAAAATGTCATTGTAGCAGATTGGGAAAAGCACCACTTAATAGATATTAGTTAATACGTATCGCAGGCTTGTTAACCCCAATAGTCTTAAAATGTCACTGATAATGAAATGTGACTTATTATTTAATATAAAATGTTTCTAATAATAGTTACCCTATCACACATTATTACTTGAGATAATTTGAACCAGTTAATATAATCTATTCAAACAACCAATGGAAAATAAAAATATACGATGTATTAATTATAGAGCAAGTAGTGGTAATGTAAATTATAACTATCAGTANAATAGTTATCCTATCACACAATATTACTTGAGATAATTCGAACCAGTTAATATAATAATTTATTCAAACAACCAATGGAAAATGAAAATATACCATGTATTAATTATAAAGCAAGTAGTAGTGGTAATGTAAATTAAAGCTATCAGTACATCAACAAAATTCCCATATAAAACACCAATATTGTAAATAAATCAATATTTTGAACAATAAACACTATACTGTATAAACACTATACAGACATTTTACTTTTATTTTTCTGGATAAAATTTTATTTAACCAAGATAAAGATTCTGTTTTCTTTTTTTAAAAAAAAAAGAAAACACAACTCTTTATTTATCAAAATTATCCACCTTTGTAACTAAAGTGTATTCAATATAGAAACATATATATAAAACACATAGCAAAAAAAAATCTTCCCCTTTTTCAAAAAAAAAGTAGTAACAAATAGAAATTATGATAATAAAACTATACTATAAGTTAGATGAATGAATTAAAAAGAAGTAACATATTCTTAAATTTCTTTTCCTCTTTCTCAGTTTAATTTTTTTTTAAATAACAAGTTTTATTATA
>NC_092204.1:31082734-31100285 GCF_043381705.1 Parasteatoda tepidariorum
AACTTTTCTTAAAGTAGAAATTCTTTAATTTCTAATGTCTACAGCCTCAAACAGGAATCTCTTTTGGTGGATCTGTTAATTTAAAAACTTAAGCCTATTCCTCAATATCAGATAGGCTGGAAAAATTTTTTAAAAATTAATTACCTCATAAATAATTAGCAGAAACAGAAATTGTTTGCTAAATTGGAAAAAGCTTGTAAAGAACGTGCAATCAGTTTTCAGACATAATCGTCTTCAGTTAATTTATAGCATCGTTAAACATTACAAACAAATGCGAAAAATTGATATTTCAACATCTCTCCCGACAAATCCATAGAAATTTTTCAACGACGTATTGAAGGCTAAAGTCACAGTTCAAATTTCATGACCCGAGGGCAAATGGTTCTTAAATTATAAAAATTCGACATAGCATTCTTTTACAGTGGACAAACAAAAAATAAGTAACCATATCAGAAAGTTGAAGAAAAAAAAAGTTAAAGATTACCTGTTAAGTACGAAGGCTGTCCCTTTTCTGACAAGTGGGAAAATTAAAAAGGCAAGTGTGAATCGATTCTTTCAAAAATTTAAAAACCATGTCCATTCTAAGTATACACCTGCATATCGCTTTCGACTTAGCAGAAGTTATTATTTAAATTTTTCCGGTATGGATAATCGATCCTGATAAGAACATTGAATATAAAAAGAGAATTAAAGATATATTTTTACTCTTAAATTTTCACAAACACGTTTCGTTCGAAAATACATTTTATACGGGAGGAAAAAAATTAAGTTTAATGTAGAAAAATTTTTTAAAAAAAATTACCATTTATTGTAAATTATCTACGTATAGTCTTCATCCCTTGTACTGAATGTTCTTTCATCAGTGTAGGAAACTGATGCAACCACTATACATGGCAAAACTTGCTGTTTGTATTATTCGGAATTGGGTTGACTGTTCAACGCCAGTTGTAAAATAAAACAAAACATTTAGATTGTTAGCTAATTCACAGACAGTAGTGCCTAAGAGGCACTCTTGGGGTTTTTGGGTCTTAGGCTTTTGATATCAGATTAGACTTTTGATATCAGAATAGAGTTTTGATATCAGAGATCTAGCGATAATTTAAAAAATCTTTGAAAATTCTATCATCAATTCATTTAATTAATTCAGTTAATTAGCATTTTAAATATTTTTTTTAATAATTATTTAAATACTGGTGTCAACTGTAAATAGTTTCACAAGAAATATGTCATGAAAATAAACAGATAACTCTTCAAAAACAATCTACCTTTTTATAATTATCTATTGCTAATTCAAAACTGCATTTATTTCAAACTATCATAGAGGAAGTTTTTAATATAATAATACAAAACTACTATTTGATTTAAGCCTTTAGTTTTGAATATGATTGTTAAATATTTAACTTTAAAAGATGACTTTTAAAGGTAAAAAATGATCAGAACTGCATATTATATTGCATTTATTATATTCCAAAATAAATTTTTTGTTCGTTTGCTTGAAGAATAGTGCGACGAGCTCTCCGCGTATGCTTATAGCTCTGTATTTCCATTAACTGGGTTTTTAAAAATGAGGTTATTCAATGGTGCCCTCAAGGGCCAAAAATTGAACATTTTACAGAATACACACGTCACATCCCGTTTTACAAGGAGGACGCATTTATATACTCTATTCATCAGCAGATTGCAATAGTAACCTGAATCATAGCACAATCAATTGCCGATCAAGTACCCCCATAGGTATTAGTTTGTTATAGGAACTTGGAGGACTTTATGATCCTGACAGATTTAACGTGCACCAGTCGTCAATGGGAGTTTCCGACCAGCGTAGTTCGAACTGAGGACCTCTCGGACATGTGTGCAACGCTCGCGAACCAGGCTATCCCGGCCATCTAATATATATTTTTTACTTAGATTATAGAATAGTGCGACGAGCTTTGCTTTCTGCGCATGCTTCTAGCTCTGAATTTTTTTACAACAATTTAAACTCCTCCCATCGAGAGTTGTTGAGTTGTTTTTCTTTTTAAAAACATCCCTAAATAATATTGATTAGGTGAGTTGTTTTTACCCCTGCATCTCAGAACAATATATACAATCATGACGTTATTTAAATCTTTTGTGACATGAAATAATATCCGGGGAAACACCGTTACAATTTTTATTATGTTGAGTCAAAAAATTCCAAATCTTCTTTGATAATTAAGGAACATGATGATTTTTCTGTCCAATGAGAAAGCATCGAAGACAATGAGTAACAGTTTTTGACCTTTGCCTTTTTATGTTACATTAATATTTATTTTTAATTTCGAAACAAATTTTAAATTTAAATATTGATGATTTCAATTACAAATAATATCATGATGGTATTAAAAATGGATTCACTGGTTATAACTGACACATATTAAGCAGGGGATATTTTCTCTGAATTACCCATATTATGATAAATTAATTATAAAATTATCTTCAGACGCATTATTTAATTATTTTCATTGCCAAGATTGTGAAGAGTTTGAAAATATTTTTTCTACAAAAATAATACAGGTGATATAATAGAGTAAAGTCAAAGTCACGCTTTTTCACTTCTATACTTGAAAATATTTAATAAGAGCTTAACTTGATAAATCCTAAGTCACTCTTTTTCCGTTTCAAATATCACATAATATTTAATATTAGGAAGTCTACTATTCTCCGTTGCAAGTTAAGAAAACGCCATTGCGGTATGGAATTTAAGTAATCATCCGCGACGACATATAGTTCCGTTTTATTTCGTTATCAAATTATAAAAATGTGCTTTCAAAAGAATATAGAAGCTTTTAAAAGTTAAGCAAGTCGGCAGAAATTTAACTCGTGCTATCTTTTAAGATATAGGGGAGAGTCGGGTAGCCCCGCCCAGCGGGTACCCCCGCCCACTGTCAATTTCATATGTATAGAATATTTTTTCAAGTCAATGGGCCATCGGACATTAATTGTTATATTAAAAAAAGATTGTTTTCAAAGTTTCAAGTATTTATGCAGCTGGCAACATGGTAAACAATAGTTTTGAAAATATGTTGAATACAGTAGTCATGAAATTAAGAAAAATTGGTTGAATGTTTCGATTAAACTTCATTTTAATACTAAAAAAATAATTTTTTCTATACATACAGCATTAAAGTATGTAGTCTTAAGTTTAATTTGCACAAAGAAAGAAGTTTATATGTGAAAAATTGTTCGAGTAATTACAAATTTACAAAAAAATTGGATTTCGGGTAGCCCCGCTCACATGAATGTCGGGTATCACCGCCCAATTTTATTTCGTCGATAAATGTACGGTTGCAAAGATTATTATTTTATTGCTTCAAATTTGAATGTTATATGCATTTTTAACAACAAATATTGTTGTTATTAAATGATTGTTATTAAATGATAGAATTCACTAAAAGTATATAAATATGTAATAAATAAAATAATTTTGTGATAAAAATGATAAATGAGGTTTATCTATTGTCAATACATTGGTCATTTTCATTTACACCTGAAAAAACAGTCAAAAAACATAATTTTTGTAACTGGGCGGGACTACCCGACACATTTTGAAAAGAGCTGAAAAATATGTTTTTTTAAATTTCTATTTTTTTAAGTTTAACTATTTTTTTTTTGGTTTACTCTTTTTGCATTATTTAATTAGATGATAAAACAATAGAAACATACAAAAATGTTGATTATTACTTAGTATTATACAGAAATATAAGCAATACTTCTTAAGTGAGCGGGGCTACCCGACTCTCCCCTATACCATAAAATTATTAAAGAAAGGTTGTAGTTGCGTAGTCTTATTGGAATCCTAGGCTGAGCGACTTATTCCGATAAATAAGATTCGTTCGTTCGTGAAAACGAAGCAACTATATAACGTTGCAAGAGCATTAAATTTGATTGGACCACTAAAGATTTCGAGTCTTATGCTGATAACAAATCAAATGCACGAAGAAGAATTTTTGTTTCGCTGTCGAAGAAAATATTGTGCAAGAAAAAATATTTATTATTCTTTCATCAGTTTTTTTTTTAACTGCGTATTACTTAACTAACTTAAAGACGTATGTTTGTAACGATTTTTAGATATCATTTTTATTAATTCTTATTACTCGTTAATTGATTATTGTTTAGAAGGAAAGAAAGGATTAGAAAGCAAAGGAAAGGAAGAAGGAAAAGATTAGAAAGCAAACTAAAAAGGAGGCTGTGCAACGTCGTTTCAAGAGTTGGCGATATTGATATATGTGCGTGCTGGTAGCTTGGCCTCCGTTTGTCGTGCACTTAGATGTAAACAGGCTCTCTCATCTGGGATAACGATTTTTTCGTAACTTGCAACATAGTATCGAAGAGCACTTAAAAGAATTTTGCCGAAAACTCTCATTTATCTAAATATTTCCTTTTATCCAAAAGTAAAAAATTTATAACATTACGGAAATATTTTAAAATCATAAAAATAAAACCAATTATACAAGAGAATAAGTAAGAGAAATAAACAAACAGTACAAGTGTTATATTTATTTTCTTTACCCTAGACAGGTCAATGACCTAATACAGGTGTCCAAACCAGAAGCTGAACTACGCTCTACTGTAGAATCGGGGGCTCCTTGATTTGACGATAATTTTCGTTCAGTTTTGCTGTAATCCCATTTCTGGTTACCGTGATATACTTTGCTTTTAATGACGTCACCTTCGGTTAACGGAACTTTTGGTTTACCTTAATGTGTTCGGCTCTTGATTAATTACTTATATATTCGTTTAGTTGCAAATCACCAAAAATTGAAGGGGACCCCGATAGTGAAGTATTACCCTGAACTATATCATTCAATGTAATAAATCAATTAATTGTCGTAATTTTGTGGTGATGAATAGCAACTAGCTGTTTGTGCTATTCCTATTGAACTATTCGTATTCCTATGTCAATAGAAACGTATTCCTATTAGTTATATCTGTAACTGATTAATCAGTGATTAATTTCCAGTCGCCAGGTAAGTGAAGTGACGTCAGCTTAGAAATTTCAATTCAGGTCAGAGCACTACTGTAGTCACTAGCAGTCTCGTGAAATGTAGTCGCTTATATAGGCTTATGAATGAGATCTAGGAACTTTCTACACGATTATAGATGATTCTCTCATAGTATAAGTATAAGTATTGGTAGCTTAGTATTTGTCCATAAGTATTAGTCGTCCTATCGCTTTGAAACTAGAAGATTCCGAAACTATCATTTGGTCGCCAAAATGGTCGCTAAGTGACATTATATCTTCAAGATTGTCGCCAAGTCAAGTATCCCATTGGGAAATACTCTCTGAATTAAGTTAAAGTTACACAACTTCCTCGCCAATTTTCTTATTCAACTAATTATTTTGGGTCCTTCTGAAATATTTAAACATAAACAAAGAATACTTACAAAGTTATACAAATATTTACAAATTTTTAATTATATATTTTAGGTGAATAATTTCAATAAAAAAACAATAAATTCGAAGAAACCATCGCGGCTGGAGAGCGGCATCGAATATGAGGCTTAGCCTTCTAGTATGTCAAAAAGTTAAAACCAGTCTTTACAAACATGTTAGCAGAACTTTCCACGCTTTTTGGAAAAAATTTCTTCTAGTGGTAGCCATGTTCATGTTTTAATGTTTGATTCTTTGTTTTGTTAATTTGATTAAAAGTCAATTTTCATACCGCTACTTGTAAATGATTCGAAAGCTTATATAAAAGGAAACTTTGTGCCTCTGGGTGAGTGAATTGGATATAATATAAAAAATGCACAACTACTTCCACTTACTAGGAATAACATTTACCTTTTAGTTTAATTAATAAACTGAGTTTTAAATATGCTTACTAAATTCATAAACTTCGGTAAAACAACAATATAAACTATTTTCAAAGGAACTAGACTAATACAATTATAACCTGGCGAGTAGCGACTTATAACAAGACACTTCGTTTGATGCTTTTACTTGTTGCTAGAAATCAGGTTCGCAGAAAATGCTGTTTACTAGTTAAATTTAGTATGAATAACACGATCTGTGACGTAGGCTATAGTATACCCAATAAAAATGTTAGTAAAATAACCAAAAAGTCTGTTAGCCTTAAGTTTTAATTGTGTAATGTCTACCACACAATAAAATGTTTTGCAAAAAGCATAGTAGTTGGCAGCCTGCAGGTAATTAAATAACGTCCTTGGAATGTCGGTTTTTATACTTATTTCTACTACCTTTCTCACTTTTTGCCCCAGATAAATTTTCGAAAAATTACAAGAATAAAAAAAATTTCAAAACTGCACAGGAGCTTTATATATTTCCCAAGCACAAATAAACGTTACCGCAAATGTTTTAATTATTTATTATTGTTGTTGTAGTTCATTTACGTCGCACTAAAGCTGCACAATGGGCTATTGGCGACGATCTGGGAAACATCCCTGAAGATGATCCGAAGACATGCCATCACAATTTTGATCTTCTACAGAGGAGATGGCACCCCCGCTTCGGTAGCCCAACGACCAGCACGTGAAGTCGAGCACTTTACGGTAGTACAGTTTAACGGGGACCAATACCGCACACCCTCGGTCCCTACGCAGACTGATTCAAGTGGTCACTAACCCGCACACTAACCGCAGCCAGCGATGCTTGACTTCGGTGATCTGCTGGGAACCGTGTCTTAACGATCAGTCCACTGCGGGACTTTAATTATTTATATGCAATAGCAGTGAAAATGATTTAAAGAACCAATAAAATAAAGCATAACTATTACTACTGTTTAAAAAAAAAATTGGTAAAAAGTGCAAAATTTAGTTAAGATTATTTCATAGCTGTCGTTTTATTTATTATTACACATACGTATGCGAGCTTGTATTCTCATTATAAAGTACGGCTTATAAGCCCTTGACAATTTAAAGTAGGACATCATAAAGGTAATGAAGGACATCATAAAGGTATATCCAGGGTGACGCCGGGAATCGAACCTGCTACCTCTATGGATATTTATAGATGTTGTCAAAAGTAAATGGATTGATCAACCTGGTTGAAATACCATTTAATAGTATTTCAGTCAGTCATGTGCTTAAAGTATTCTATTTTATTTTTCTTAAATGCTTTAATATAAGAATTACAAATTTGAAACGAAATAGAAATTTGCCAAAATATCACATACTTTTACTTTTAGTTCTTTTCCATCACACTTTCAAGACAGCCAGCAGGTTCATTATCTAAACATTTTAATTATTAAAAGGTTATGGTAGGACGAAATCATTTGAAATCATATTAATTCAAGCAAGAATAAAGTGTAGATATATAAATTTGGCTACCCCATTAAAATTGAAAATAAGATTTTCTGCTAAATCCAGAAGAGTTGTCAGGTGTGAAATTTATTTTCAATTTTATATTTTTCAAAGATTTTTCGTGGGTACGATGTAAATGATTTCTGATAAATAAAAAAAACATTAATTGTTAATTTTTTTTCTTCATAAAGGATATAAATAGTTTTCGATTTCAAAAAAATGCAATTTACTAAAAAATCGACCATGCGAATGAAGGTAATAAGAAATTTCAAAGCTTACAAGCAATTTACGAAGGCTGACCTTTTTTTTTCTTTTTTTTGTAAAAGATTTAGGGATTAACGGAACTCGTGAAACTATGTTTTGATGATTCGTAACTCTTATCGATATTGATTGTACACCTGTTTTAAACAGGTCGCTATATACGTGGCAGAAATGAAATAGAATTTTAATCCTTCCATTATTGATTTTACAACTTGATAAGATAAATAATGAATGATGGCGTAAAAATAAATTAATGTTTTAACTCTGTTTACTTAAGGTTTTATTGACAGATTTAATTCAATTACTATCCAGTATGTACTGGAATTGATTAAAATCGTTCAATACAGAAAAAAATTTAAAGAATAATGACTAGGATATCGTCGGATTTTTACAGAAGTATACGATTTTTAATGGTTGATCGTTGTAGATTGTAGTATGCTTTGGTAATATATTGAAGCAAGCTCTTAAAAAGTGTATATCAGTTAACTGTAATCGTGACTACAGCTGAGCAAACCTTTAAGGGAGGCCGCAATCGAGATGATTCAGGTCACCGTGACTGGCTTGGTGACTATCAGGAGTCACCATCGATGACGAGTTCGTCACCGAAGTTGACAGATTTTGATGTTCAAAGAGTTAAAAATATCAAGCAGGGCACAGATGATTTTTCTTTATTTGCCATTAAATTTTCAACATCTGGCAATCTAAAGCTTGTTTACTTCTATAGCTTTACTTGTATTTACTGCTTTTATTTTTTCTCATTAAATTTGATTTCTTTTCTTAAAATCGATTTAGTAAAAGAAAGTTTTCAAATTCAGCATCAGAATTTGAACATTACTGAAGTGAGGAGTTTTCTTAATTTATATTAATTTTTAAAAGTTATAACAAGATAATAATAAGTTGAATAACTTCAATTTTCGAAAATGTTTGTTGGTTGAAATAAAATCGTTGAACTAGCTGCTAAAGTGCAAGAATTTTCATTATCTATTGAAACTTTGATAAGAAAACAAATATAACTAAAAACGTCTTCATGCTTGCAATGATGAAATTATAGATAGTTTATTATTGAACGCGGCACTTGCGATGTCGCATCCGACAGCGAACCGGAATTTGTTTATTTTTACCTCTGAATCACTCAGTGCGTCACAGCTAAGCAGGCAGTGACTGGTTTGGATTCCGTCATTTCGATTGCGGCTTCCCTATAACAGTGATTGACGAAAATCATTTATATGGATATAAATTTAATCGCTATTTTAATGATGTAATTCAAGCTATCGATGGATATTTTCGATTAAATTAATTTGTTTAAATTAATCGATCTAATTAGTTTTTTTTAATAAAATCGATCGGTACAGTAAATTTTTAATATAATTATTCATTGTCATTAATTAACATAATTATTTAATGTAGTTGATCATTATATTTAGTATTAATTGCGATTGTAAGTAATTTTTGATGCTTTAATAAGCAATATTTGAACTTATTTAACTGGAATATATTAAATTAACAGAAGAAAAGATTTTATCCCTGATATAAAATTAAATCAAACCAAAGAGTCTTTTAGGATACTAGAACTTTTACAATGCAAAGTTATTATATATCTTATCTCTAAGTTTTCGTTGTTGAATTATTTGCATTTAAAAACGATCTATAATAACGTTAAATTGATTTATTGTAGTTCTTCAAATTTAATAAACATGTGTTCAATATTTTGTTTCAAAGAATATTAATTTTTTAGGGAAATTTCAGATTTAATGATTAAATGTTTAGGAACGTCGACAAATAAAAAATATAACAGCATTAATTAAGTTTATCATAGTTTTTTTTTACATTATTAATAATATAAAGAATGAATGCATTATTTGAAATTGCCATTTAATCGAAAATCTAATAAAAAATAAGAAAGAAAATATGCGTCTACGATTTTTTTAATTTATGAATATGATTGGTTTGTCTTATTTACTTGCCAACCACCACAGATTCAATTCTCAAAGACATATGATAAATTTCTCTCGATTACTTTTAAAATAGAAATCATGCGCGCAACTGGTTCACTTTTTAAATAGTCTGCGCTGACTACCGTGTGGAGGCTTTCTGATGTAGGAGATAATAGTTAAAGTCATTGGTTATGCAATCACTTACTTTGTTATAAAATTTAGTATTTAATTTGTTGGTGAAAGTATTGACGTGTTCTATTTTCAAGTCAGATCTAAGGCTATTCTAAATCATACATTTAGGGGCACCAACTATTATTATTCTTAGGATTTTGCCTTTAGTAGAGGAGAACTTGTTTTTAAAATATACAGGAAGTGTTGTAATGGCTGGGCAAACACAAGTAAGAATAGGGCTTAAAATCATAAGATAGATAGTCTTTTTATATCTGAGATCGAGAGTTGATTTTGCATTAAGAATGTGATTAGAGTCAGTTCAGATGGATTTTAACCTGTTATTAATACAAGTCTATCTTGAAATAAAACAAGTGTAAAAAAATTTTTAATAAATCAATGCGAGCACTCAAACAACAAAAATGCTAAGCGATAACAAAAACGCAACGAAAATGAAACAAAAAATGTAACATAATTCTATTTAAGCAACAAAATCAAACAATAATGGAATCGTAAAGTCAGCGTTGCAACCGTTTGAAAGGGGGAAAAAACGATAAGAACAAGTGTTTTCTATTAGATTTTTTCTCTCTACAGCCGAGATAGAATTTTTCTAATGGCCCTCTCTCACTCCGCTGGTGTTGAAATCGCGCATTATTTTTTTTAAAGTCGTACACTAAAAGAAATTAAAAACATTTTTAAAAATTATTTTTACCACTAGTTTTTAAAAAGGAATTTCTTATATATTATTCTCGTAATTTATCTAATTATTACTCAGTTTCTTTAAATTTCTCGTTATTTCTCAAAAAACGGGTAAGACAAATAAATGCATACCTGCCAACTTTTAATCCTTTCCATTATAATTTTTCCCAGTGGTATTAAAACTTCAGTTTTAAGCAAACAAATACGTTGCATTTGAGAAAGCTTAAGTTGATAACCATAGTAACGCATATTAATATATGTGTTTAATTTTTGTAAGAATAGTGGTGCTCAAAATTATTTAAAAATTAAATTTATAAAAGAAAAAATAGTATATATTTACTACCACTTTAAATATGAAAATAAAATTTGGAAGAGTTGGCAGGTTAGCAACCATGGTTGTAACACATATGAATATATCTGTTTAATTTTCGTAAGAATAGTGGTGATCGAAATCATTTAAAAATTAAGTTTATGAAAGAAATAATAGTATATATTTACTACCACTTTAAATATAAAAATAAAATTTTACGCCAAATGCGTAAAAGTTGGCAGGTATGTAAATGCGTGTCTTGTCCGTAAGCAAAGCTAAGTCAACATGATTAACTAGTACATATGAATCGATTGGTATGGCTGCACTCACACGAATATGCAGCAATTTTAAAGGGAAAACAAATAATAGAAAATTTTTAATTTTTGTACTCATATTTGGGAAATTAACTACATTTTTAAATTATCTAAGGACATTACGAACACGAACCCTGAATTCTCTTTGATTTGCTTCACTAAATTTTTTGATTAAAATTTTCTACTACACAAAGAATTAAATTGTAAGTATTAAACTTACTGATACCCTTAGAAACTCGGACTGCGTGCTGCGGTAAACTGTGTAGGAACCTGTATTCTATAGAATTTATAAGCATTCATTAAATGATTTTAGTTTCTAAACTAAAAACAGTCAATTTTCAATTCCTTCTAAGTAGATTAATTGTATTTAAAACAATAATAACGTAGAGAAAATAATACATTTCTAAATATTCATAGCATAATTGATTGTTGAGCTTCTCAGACCTCCCTCTGAGGTGTAGGCGTTATTGTTGAATATGGAAGAAGGGCAAATTATTTACAATGAAGAGCAACGCCTACTCAAATCTGCAACAGTTTCTCTTTACACATTACAGTTTTTATGCGATTCAATAATGTATTCCTAACCAGGATATTTTAAAATTTGCAAGAGTGTACAGCTTAATACATAACAGTACAATTAGATTCATAAACTGGCAGCATTTAGGTGCCATTACACACCCCAGCAGAAGAATTGACTTTAAAGATTTTAGCTACATAAGGGTCATTTTATAGACTAACAAATCAAATAATTAAAAATATCCTCTATTTGCTTAAGACTAGTGTATAGTAGAAATTAAGAGTGTACCCTACATCCTTAAAATAATTAAAAAAAACATGGGAATTCAGGATGCTGATCTTTTTCTCAGTATAGACAGTTCAGAACACAGCGCTATACATATACACGCAAACCAGGTTTTATTCTATTCCTCAATTTACATGATTTTCGCCCCAAAGTAAAGATGGGTCAAAATTAAAAGAGCAGTTGTTAGTCACTGTGACAACCTGCTTCTAACCAAAAGGTTGAAACATTGAAAAAAAAAACTCTACTAATCTTTGTGACAAATTTCACTGCTATTTTCGCTGTGACAAATTTAACTAATACTTTCACAGTGAGAAATTTCATTGTAACAAATTTTACTGCTACTGTTGTTGTTTCAGATGTCACAGATAATGTTTCTGCTCCGAAAAATCACAGTGAAAAAGTTAGATGATTTCCTGTGACAACCTGTTGCTGCTCCATACCACGGCTCTGGAAGCATTTTCTTTGCTCCACTGTGCTGTTATTTTTGACTGGAAATCATAACGGAGTCCAGTCACTGCTTGAGTTGGAAAAGAAAGGCCATGAGGTGTCTTGTAGGTTTCGCCAAAAAGTTTTTCCCCTACCTCTTTACCAGGTAAGCGCCAAGAGAAAATAGCTGTATTATGCCAAGAGAATATTAAGCCAAACTCATTCTGGGGGAGAATGGGATACCCACTAACGAACCTGAAAGCAATTACCCTTATCTTGACTGATGAAGTTTTGGTGAGACGTACAATGAACCGGCTATAATCTTTGTTTTGATCACTTGTATAATTTGATGTTTGATAAAATTTTTAAATAATGAAGAATCCTCAAAATAATTTTATTATAATATTTTTCATTGTATATTCTAATATAGCTTCGATTATGTTCACACTTGAAATTTAAAACAATGATTTTTCTTCTTTAAAACAGACCGGACATTTTGTCATAAATATAAATTATGCAGTAAGTGAAAACGTAAGATTAAAATGTATATTTTATCGAATTTGTTAGATATATGAAATATGTTCGAGGTCAACGATATTGTGTAGTGAAGACTTGTGAAGTTTTACATAAGATTTTAAGACACTGTAAGCATTTGAATTTATATTTTAAGGGATGAAATAAATGAAGTTTTTTTTCACCCTAAATTGGCGAATCACTGCATCTGTGCAATAAGAGTGACCGAATTAAAATATCAAAAACAGAGACAGTAAGGATTTCATCAAAATGAAACTATCATCAACAATAAATTATAAAAAAAATTAAGAAATGGGCGCATGTATTTTAAAGTATTTTATAATTATTTTGATTGTTATAAGTGAATGCGAAGGAAAGTGAAAGGTGGCTACAGCACTGCATTTGCACTTGGAAGGCTCTGAGTTCAATTCATGAGGTACACATCTCTCTAGTTTGCATTCTTATACAAATATATCTATACAATATACAAATACACATATACAAATATTCCAGCCAATATTTTCTATACAATTTATTCTAGTAACTTCATATCTACCGAAATGAAGTCTTTATCACTTACAAAGCTAAATTTTAAATTTCTATGATCTTTCATAATGCATTTTTTTTTTAAATTAAAGCTAAAATATCAGATTCAAGAATTTTTTTAAAAAGTTTGCTTTGTGGAAGGAATACCTTTTTGTGGACATTGGAAAGAAAATTGTATCATTTCCTAAACTCAGTAAATAAATGTGTGTAATTAGTTTATTTCTGCGCACGACTGCTCATAACTTTATTCTCAATTAAATTATTGTAATTCTATTTCAACCAGGTGAGAAGGATTGGTATCACCGAGGGAAAAATCTAGCAAAACTGTAAATTTACAGCCCAATTAGTTTACTGCAGATTATGACCAACATTTCAGAGAAGATCATCAATCAAACCTTACTTAGTCAATCTTCCCACGCAATAAAATGGGGTGCTGGGCAGCGTTTTGGGTCCGATTCTCTATCTCATTTATACACGTGATTTCCCTAGAAGCTTTAGCACTGATGAAAATAGCAGTATAGAATGTAGACGATGCAGCCCTTTTATATCAATGAAGAAATCTGAATCCTAATGTACAAAAATTACAAGATAGTCTCACTAACATCGAAGACTGGCGTAGCAAGGTGGAAATTAAAACTAATGGCAACAAATTTTTTAATCATAAGAAAACATAAATCAGCAGTCCCGATAACTCTAAACCCAAATTTTTTTGATGAAGAAAACTTACTAGTTAAACCAAATATCTCGGCATCATCATAAATGAAAAGCTAACTTAGCATGACCATGTACTGTTAGAAAAGCAAGAACCACTTCAATCGTTTTCCACTCCTAAGTAGAAGATCAACGTCCAGTCTCTAGTTATATATTAATAAGACGAGATTAGATAACAAGAGGCTCGTGCATATGCTTTATATAAGAGCTGTAATAACTCATGCATCACCTGCCTGGGCAACTGCAATCAAGCATTTAATTTACATCACTGATACTACACAAACTGAAATTCTAAGACAAATAATTAATGCTCCAAAATTTATAACCAATGAAAATATCCACGAAGATCTCTACATCTACATTGTTCAAAAACTTAAAGCAAAATTCTATGGAGGTCCAAAATTGTGAAGCGGCTAACTCCTCGACTATAACACAGAATGGAACCCAATAACTTCTTTTATTTGATCAGATGCTACTAGCAGCAAATTAACGGGACTTTGTAAGCAATGATCATAGCAATCCAGCCGCAGTTCGAGTCAGCTTAATCGCAACTTCCAGCCTATGGATTTCATTTGACTTTATTTTGTTTTGTTCATTTTACTTTTTTTTTTAAATTTTATTTATAATTTTGACATTATCTCAATCACATATTTTTACTTAAACCAGGACTGAAATTATATTCGATGAATTAGCCAGTGCTGGGATAGCGGCAGGTGCCTTGTTACATTTGAAACAAGGAACTAGTATGAAGGGTCTAAGTTTACACTTGTCAATGTTCTGCCTGACTAAACTTTTCAATCGGAATTTGCTTTTCCGAAAAGGTTAACAGTGCATCTTTTTTTTTTTTTTTTTTTTTTTTTTTTTNTTTTTTTTTTTTTTTTTTTTTTTTTTTTTTTTTTCAGAAAAGTTTATAAGTAGAAACAGCATTCTATCATATTGAGGGAAGGCGGTATTTTCTGATATGACAAAGCAGAAAGTAACGCCTATTTCGAATCCTTCGAATAAAACTTTGAATAAGTACATTGTTTTCACCAGTAAATAAATATTTTAAATATATTCAATAAATATAATTCATCGAGTTTTCTTACGCGACACAAGTTTTTAAGTCTTATTTTATTAACGGCCGTTGCACTGCATCAAGTGTAAGGGTCATTTATGACAGCATTGAAGTGGTTGTTAAGAATGGATCGTTGGTGCGTTTAAGAAAGGGATTATGGGTGCGTTTAAGAAAGGTAGGAGGATCAGGGCAAAGAATATATAGGTGTGAAGAAGTCTCGCTTCTCCGATACGTAGCGGGGGCCAGCAAGGTCCTTCAGTATGGCAAGAAAAGCACCCAAGGTTTTTGAGCCAACGCATGCGCACATCGTTCCCCCGTCGTCAGCGTCTCTAACTTGTTTAACAACATATTTTTGCGCCATCTTTAAAACGACTGAGTTAAAGCGATGGAATCATCAACAGCGATANTATGGAGGTCCAAAATTGTGAAGCGGCTAACTCCTCGACTATAACACAGAATGGAACCCAATAACTTCTTTTATTTGATCAGATGCTACTAGCAGCAAATTAACGGGACTTTGTAAGCAATGATCATAGCAATCCAGCCGCAGTTCGAGTCAGCTTAATCGCAACTTCCAGCCTATGGATTTCATTTGACTTTATTTTGTTTTGTTCATTTTACTTTTTTTTTTTAATTTTATTTATAATTTTGACATTATCTCAATCACAGATTTTTACTTAAACCAGACTGAAATTATATTCGATGAATTAGCCAGTGCTGGGATAGCGGCAGGTGCCTTGTTACATTTGAAACAAGGAACTAGTATGAAGGGTCTAAGTTTGCACTTGTCAATGTTTTGCCTGACTAAACTTTTCAATCGGAATTTGCTTTTCCGAAAAAGTTAACAGTGCATCTTTTTTTTTTTTTTTTTTCGGAAAAGTTTAAAAGTAGAAACAGTATTGGATCATATTGAGGGAAGGCGGTATTTTCTGATATGACAAAGAAAGTAACGCCTATTTCGAATCCTTCGAATAAAACTTTGAATAATAATAAGCAAACTTTGAATAAGTACATTGTTTTCACCAGTAATAAATATTTTAAATATATTCAATAAATATAATTCATCGACTTTTCATACGCGACACAAGTTCTTAAGGCTTATTTTATTAACGGCCGTTGCACTGCATAAAGTGTAACGGTCATTCATGACAGCATTGAAGTGGTAGTTAAGAATGAATCTATTGTGCGTTTAAGAAGAATGAATCTATTGTGCGTCTATTAAGAATGAATCTATGGGTGCGTTTAAGAAAGGTAGGAGGATCAGGGAATGCTTGTTGTTGTGAATAATAACATAAACATACCACCCTAACCGCAAGATATCAGAAAAATGTACAAACAAAATCACCAGTATCTAAAACCAGCACAGAAATTTTCTGCGGAAACTAATACTTGGTGCACCGGAGTACCTGGCCAAAAAGGCCACCTCCGTAAATTATATAATTACAAACTGAATCAAGGCCATTGATATTAAAATTATTTGGGTTTGTAAACTTAATGTTAGGTAACTAAATAATATTGCTGTAAAGAGGAAGAAAAAAACAGAGATAACACGGACAGGTAAAAACATAAACAAACAGATAAAGTCATAAGTTCTTTAAATTAATTATTATTATTTATTTATAATTATTGACAAAGCAGTTAGTGATGATTAGCATTGTTAGTAGTGTTGTATTAGTAAATTGAATCAGAATGAGCCGCAGTAATTCCGCGAAGGATTGGGCCTACCCAAGAAGGTGGAAAAGGGAAATGATGAAAGAGGACATGAGGAGCCAGTCAGGGGGAAAGAAAAGTCAGCAATACGACTCAAACGATGCCGTGAAGATTTTTATGGTAATGGAGAATGGCCTTAGGTCGTCTCCTGCACTTAGGGTCATCTGGGTCGTAATTAGAGGAAGACCATATAAGGGAGTTGGAGTGTCCAGTGGTCTTAAGGAAATACTTAAGAGATCTATTTTTGTATAAGTCAGGAAGGCTAGACGTACAGGTGTCATTACGGATATTTTTGTTCCTGAAATACCAGGGTGAATTTGTGATATTGAGGAGGGTTTTGCAACTACAATCACTTATTAATTTCAAATACATTATAAAGCTTATAACATAATACCATTATACTTTTGAAGTTTTTTTATGTTGCTCATAACTGTGATATGAGTATTAAAAGCGGGGTTAAGCTGAAGCGTGTTATTGAATTGTGTAAAGACCGCCCTCAAGAGGTGGCAAATGAAAGACCTTTCCATTGAGCGACGCAACCAGATAGTAAGTGCGGCGTCACTGCTGTAGCGAGCATTATTTCTTATAAAGCGAACTGAAGTGGTCCCGATCTTCACATTATAAATGTTGCGACACGAATTTGATAATTGCTTATCTATGTATTCTTCTTCAACAGCTGTATTGAACGAGAACACACGGGCATGTAGAGTCTTAATTTGTTTAGCTTAAATACTCGTTTTTTTTTCTTTAGATGTTTAATAGAGTCTTATTTCTTGAACACAGGATAATTCCAGAATTATATATATTTATATATATATA
>NC_092204.1:31100361-31111820 GCF_043381705.1 Parasteatoda tepidariorum
AAAAAATCATTTGATTTAAATCATGTAATAAATCAAGCTGATTTAAATCAACAAACCCTGATAACTAGAAGAAGATGCCATGGTTGAGAAAAGATGCCATGAAAAACATTACAAAACCTTAAGAGCGGCTAACTTTTGAACTTTGAAACATACAATGCTGTAAATGTATTAGAGTTCAGAATACAAACTAAGCAAAATAAAACAGGAAGGACCAGGGTAGTTAATTTAAGGAATAACTGATCCATTTTAGTGCAAGATAATGACTCACGAAAAAGTAAAGTCTTATTACAAATTTTAAAATTCTAAGTCTATAAAATTACCTAAGATGGCGTTTGTAACAGCTGAGAGGCTTTCAAAACACTGTTTCCTCATCGCCAATTCCAAGATGGTGTTGAAGTAAAAGAACATAAATAGCCTTTACAGATGGTTTCAAAATAACATATCTGAAAGAAAAAAAAAGATATATATATATATATATATATATATAATGTTTTAAAAACGTTAAAATGCAAGGAAATTTTATCAGAGTTATTTCCCCACTGCGTAATTCTGAGTAATCTAGTTTGTTTGCATTTTGGTATTTTGAAAATATACTTTCATCATTTGAAACTTCATGCTTTACTCTAGGTTTACTAGAACTTACTTTTTTCTATACTTAAAATTTTAAACTACTATACCAGGTAAAAGAAACTTTGCCGCGAAGAACAACTCTTAAAATGGGAACTGTTAAATTACCAGATACGTTGGACGAATCTGCTGTTGCAGCTTTCTAACTACTACTACTAGTAAACATTAGCAATAAAATTAATCCTTTTTAAAAATAAAATATGTACTCAATCTTTAATATTTTTTTTAATTTACAAAAGTTTATATATTAATGATTTGCATCATTCTTGATTACATACATTTTAATTCATGCTTCACGCGCTTGAACCATTCTAAATTACACTTACTAGTCCATAGGCTTTCATTTTCCCTCACCTAACTCTTCGATAGGATAATAAATGTAAAGCAATAAAAAGTATTTGATATTCATCATAATATTCACAATAAAGTTTAACAAAATATTCACTCTAAAGTTTTACAAAAAAAAGTGTGATATTTCAATTAATATTCAATATATCCACAGATGACATTATAAAAATAGACTATTCTTTCATCTACGGATTCTTGCTTCTGTTTCCGTTATTTCCTTAGGAAAAGACTCTCGTTGTTGAAAGTCAGCAGTACCCATATTTTTTTCAGACATTGCCTGTGGTGTTCCTATTGGGTCATCTGATTTTGTATTTCTTCTGTGTGTAAATAATAGTTTCTCAATAGCCATGAAGGGAGATTCGAACACTAGGCTCAATGCATAGGCACACATAAAAGCTAACACAACGTTAGCCAGATACATGTAAATCTATATTTAAAGAGAAAATTAATACTTAAGTAAATATAAGACAAAAAAGATAAGATAAATTATTGTTGCATTACCTAACCTATAATATGCTAATAAATATTTGATTGTATGCCTGATTTTGCCTTGTCACATTCTCTAAAACTTTTTCAAAGTTGACTCACAGTAGTAATACACTACATAGTATAGTAGTAATACATACACATAGCTTCCAACTTGTTCGGTAGTTAAAAAAAAATTTTACACCGCAGTTTTTTTTAAAAAAAGAAAGAAAACTCTAAAAAAATGAGAAAGTAAAAAAAATTCTTTAACAAAAAAAGTACATTTTATAGCACTTAAAAGCATAACTCTTACATACGGATCTTACCTAGATCTACAAGCGGTAGACTCATAGTAGTAATACACTACATAGTATAGTAATAATACTTATACATAGCTGCCAACTTGTGCGGTAGTTAAGAAAAATTTTACATAGCAGTTTTTGAAGAAAAAGAAAAAAATTCAAGAAAACGAGACAATGAAATTTTTTTAAAAAAAAGAAAAGAAAAATCTACATTTTCCAGCACTTCGAAGCATGACTCTTACATACGGATCTTACCTAGATCTTACATACGGTTGATTCATAGAAGTAATACACTACATAGTATAGTAATAATTCATATACATAGCTGCTAACTTGTACTGTAGTTAAGAAAAAATTTATATAGTAATTTTAAAAAAAAGGAAGAAAATTCCAAAAAAAAATTTTATTAAAAAATCTATTTTTAAAAGAAAAGAAAAAGCTACATTTTCCAGCACTTTGAAGCATAACTCTTATCTACGGACCTTATCTTGATCTTACATACGGATCTTACCAATATCGTATATACGGATCTTATATTAATCTTATTTATGGATCTTATCTAGATCTTGTATACATATGTTTAAATTAATGATTCGTCATGGTGAAAATGGTGTCATAGCATCAATTTTTTTAAAATATAAAAATAAAAATTTGTCTTTTAAAATATGAATTTTCCTACCTGTAAGAAAAAAAATTCCTCGGCCGCAATTCAAGTTAGCAGCTTCGGGACTAAAATTCAATTAAATAGAGAGTTTTCTGCTGGCTTCTGCTTTAGCTTTTAAAAAATCACAATTGGATGGTGAAGCATACAAACAAAAAATTTGTTTAGCAATGTTGCTTTTAGTAAACAGCATTGTTCTCTCTTGTCAACACATTTTATTAAAATACTAGCATTTTAGCTATTTCCATGGAAATTGTTAGTTCATAATACGTAAGAAAAAGAATTAATGGTACTCTCAACATAAATAGTAGAAATTAGAAATCGCGACTAATTTATCTGCAATAATTCTTAATAAAGGTTGCAAATGGTTATCGACACTTTTGGAAGAATTACAAATATAAATGTATGATCATCATCTAAAGAATATCATTAAAATAAAAATGAATTTCGGTTGCTACTCTAAAATCATATGAGATGTTACATGAGGATTGATTGACAAGAAAAGAGGCTAGACTATCACTTAAGATTGCTGAAGAAGAAGAAACAGCTTATGGATCAGGTATTGATGCATTATAGTTAGTTTCAAAATTTTATATATTTATGTGGATCACAAAAATTTAACCGAAATTTCTTCGAAAGCATGTTTCTCTTATTTGCTGTCTCTCTAACTCTTACATTTTCAACTGATTTACTTTAAATTTTGGCACCATGTTCTCAATAAATATAACTTTCATAGCAAGAAGAAAATTTTTAATTGGATTGACTGGTTCTGAGTAATCCATGAAAATGTCACTTAATTTCTGTGATTTTTTTGAATTTTTCTCAAAACTCCGCTATTTTGGGGAGAAAAACATTAACTTTGAAAAAAAAAATTTACGTGAAAAAAAAACCTTCACTAGTTCCATGTAGTTTTAAAAAATCCAAATATAATCGAATTTGATTAATTTTTTTCAACTTATGAGTAAAAGAATCAAAATAGAACCATAATTGAATGATTTTTTCACCTTATGAGTACAGCAATTCATGGATAATTTAAAAAATATGTTAAATAAACAATATATTAGATATGCTTTTATCCATTCAAATATTTGTATTTTTAACAGGATAAACTAACGATAAAAATAAGTACAATAAAATTTCTAAAAATTTTTTTAATTTAAGTTTATCACAATCGTTGCAAAATTCCTTTAAAAAAATCCCCCTTTTTTTTTACAAGTTTCCACTATGCTGTTCCTCCTTTTTTAGGTTCATATCCTTATCTCAAATCTACATCATGAATCTAATCTACGCATTGATTCTTGCAACGATAAATAAAAGTTAAGAGAAAAACCTTAGTTAAACCATGTGTACGCAAAAAATAAAATCTTTATAACATTTCGAAAGGGAAAAATAGAAATATGTTTCATTTGTTTCATATTCTATACGTACCAAAGTTCTGTGATCAGTTCTCATTAAAGTTCTTGAACTACCAATATATATAAATTGTATAAGGGGATGAATTAGGTAAGTCATATAAGTTAACCGACCCAAAGGAACAAATACTTGCCAGCTCAATAGTTTAGTCGCGATACCTGTATAGATAAAAAAAATTAATAGTTATAAATACTTACAGATTAACTGAAATGCATAGATTACTTTGTGTATAAATGATCAGGTCATGTTTCAAATTAAAAGCTATAACTTTTCGCCAATGAATCAATAACAGTTCTAGAGTTTTTAATGTCGAAAATAACTTTACTACTTATATGTTCAATTGTTTTATATTATAGCAAAATATAAAACATCTTTCCAGCATTTTTTTACCCATTAGCAAAATGGGTTTGGATTTCATGGCGTCCTCCCTTTTCAACTACAATAATCAAGAGTAATAGTAAACAGTGCGCATGCGTTGCTATGGCGACCATATGCTTTTTGTTTTTTTGTTTGTTTTTTTTTAGAATTCTTTTTTTCACTTTTAATTTTGTTATGCATTAAGTTGGTGAGTTTATTTTTGAGATATGGGACCAGAGAGATCCCAATAATTTTTCTTGAGTTGCGAATAAAAGAGAATTTCATCATCTGAACTATATTCTTCTTTTTATTGTTTTAATTAAGAATGAGAAATTTTAACCTACGGTTCAAACTGAATCGTTTTCGGTACTAATTTAGGTGAATATCACAAATAAAGAGGGTCCAAACTTATTGACACGGTCCCAAAAATTAGAGTTGAAGCAGGAAAAAAGCGATGCCAAGGCCTAAACTTACCGAGGCTGAAAAAGCCAATGCAAAAGAGCGTAGACGGGAATTCCTTAAGTGTTACAAACAAACGGAAAAACGAAAGGATTCCATTCGCAAACGCAAGCATGAAGCCCGTTCCTCACAAAGTACTAAAGTGGTTGAGAGAATTGAACCCTACCGAAGACCGAATGGTGACTCTCCGGACCCCTTTCATGCAAATACGAGAACTGGGAGTTGATCACCAGTTAGAGATAAAAAGATCCATTGTCAACGTACCCAATAACTTGCACAAGACCGTAGACTGACTTCCACGCAATATAAATGATTCATTCACTATTCAAATAAAATTGAAAAAGAGCCTAGCTTTCAAATTATACTTCATGTTTGAACTTATGAATCCGAAACGGGTGTATGATACAGCTTACAATCTTCATCAAACACAATTGTACCAAGCCGAAAATGTTAAAATTGATCTCGGTTGGCTGTTCAATGTCTATTCAGTCATCAAAAGAATTTACACAGAATGAGTTTGAGCTGCATTTAAATATGTCTGCGAAATTGTGTACCGAGAAGTTCATGATTAACAGTTAGAGATGTCCAAGATGAAAACACAATAAAGTTTCTTCACCAAAAAGAATTAGACAGCAAACATTTTGCCAATGGGTAACCTGTGATCACAATTTTCTTCATTTTATAGTGAGCGTATTTTATCTTATTCTGTTTATAATTACGAGAATAATAAGGGTAATTTTCTACTTTCATCAATATTCTTTCGCGATAAACATTATTCACCATTTATTATCTATGTTTTATACTACATAACTCAATTTTTTGTCTTGATGATGCTCCTCATGTTTCAAAATATCTAGACCTTTGATGCCATAACTTTAAATAAACTAGCTTGTATCAATTTATGCATATTTTATGCTAAGCATAGTTGCTGTTCTATGTTTTCAATTGAAAAATACAGAAAGATTCTTAAGAAGTTGCTAATTTCTATCGACAGTAGCCTCAAATCATGAAAATTATTACATGCATAAAAGAGTGAAGTCATGGGGCCTAGTGAGGTCATGGGGCTTATATTGACAGCCGAAATGTTTTTGAAATCCTCCTTTAAGCTCTTTATCAATTGATTAAAAATAAATAACTCAATAGTGACTATAAAAATATGTAATAAGTATTTTCATTTATTACACAATATAGCAGCCAGAAAAGTAAATAAAGCTTGTTATCGTCGTCAAGCACAAATTTTCAGCAAAAATATAAGCATGCCAGAAATTGCTAAAATTTTGATTAATGGTAAATTCCTTTTAGAAAAAGATATATCGTTTATTTCTTACTCGTAGCAATGAGAAAACGATTGAAACCTTTTAACCCTTTCTAAGGGCGTGGTAAGTATACTTACCACTAATTTTTAAAGTCCGTGTTAACTTTTCTACCACTTTTAATTTAGGTTTCGATCTGTTAATAACTTCAGCTTCCTTGAAGTGCGTTTAAATAAAATTGGCAACCAGTTTTAAGTATAAGAAAACGTATAAAAGTTATAAAATGCATAATTCTTTCTGAAGTTTGTACAATTCATTTTATAAATAAAGAAAAATAAGAGTCAAAATAAAAGTACCTAATGGGTCGTGGTAAATATACTTACAACCAAAAAAATGGTCTTACTGTTTAAATAAATTTTTTATAAGGTAAATTAGTTTTTCTTTTCTCATATCAATTACTATTCTTATACTAATTTCATTAGCAAAAATTCTTTAATTTACCTACTTTAATTTATTACTAGAAATAAATGGCCCACTAAAGAGTTAAGTGATTCAACACAGAGCTGTAAATTTGAGCATTATCTAGTCGGAAAGTCAATGGAATTTTGATTGACTGTAACACCGTGGCAAATTAAGTATTTCAGCTAGCTCGAAAATGGTCGAAAATACAATTAATAAAAGCTGTGTAATAGTGTTGAATTTTATTACATATGAAAAATTAAACTACTCAAAGTATTTACAAATAATGCTTAACAAACCTCCATTTCCTGTCATGCACGAAATTGTCACCCAAGCTAGAGCAAGAGACCAAATTAACTTGTTGGCACATGTGTAAAGGGTAGATATCAACAGACTAGGAACTTTGCCTTGATTCCATTCATAGACACCGTATAGAACAGTTAAAGCAAGAACAAAAGATGTAATCCATCCACATAAATTAATTATCTAAAAATAACAATTATTATTACTTATTTATCTAGACTTTAACTCATGTTAGATAATTCAAGGATAGAAATTTCATAAAATGTGGTATTATTTTCATTGAAATGTGTTTAAAATACATTCGTTAAGACATAAAATAAGTTTCGCGCATGAAAAATAATATTATTTTTAAGACATAAAGTGGTGCGTTTACGCATTATTGGCCAGATCAATGAACAATTCATTTAGTTTAACAGTTATATTTCTAATGGAAACATTCGAAGCATTATGGATGCAAATGGACTTTGCATTTGATAAATAATTACATTTTGTGGTTTTTGAGGGCTTTTCTTTTTCATGCTCACTTATTGTATCCGATTCTATTAGTCCGTGTTTCTTTTGATAGAGCTTCGGATGATGGGCGACTTTATAAGGATAGGTAACTTATAATGTACTTTCACCATATAGATTATTTATGGACTCAGATTTTAGTTGTAGCTATCGAGACAAGCTTACTCCAACTTTTATAACAACTTACCTGAATCTTTTTTGAAATGCAAATCTATAACAGTTGTAATACATTTTTTGGAAAAGTCTCCAGTGTGCAATGTGTTAAGCACAAATAAATAAGTTCATTAAGTCGATCATTGCCTCTTTATTATACCTGGGTTCCCAAAAGTCTTATAAGTCTTATAAAGTGACAACAACAGACACGTCACTAAACACGTCTTAAAACAACAGACACGTCACTAGTTTAATACATTTATGACCACAATCACGTATCATATAGAAGTGAGAATTCCAAGTAGTCAAATCTCAAAACTTTAAAGAGTATTTCTAATCTCAGAAAATTTTCTTTTACTGTAAAATATGAATCAAACATAGAGAACACTGCTAAGGAAGAACGCGTGCATCTAAATCATAAAACAACCTGATTAGCTTCGCAAATTCACCTTAAAATTCCAGTTCGCACTTTTAAATTATCGAGAAAAAATCCCGAATTATTAGGGCAGTACGACACCTAAGCTTTATGTTCAAATTTTTCATAAAATACAAGTTTTATATACATAAATGTACCAACTGTTGATATGTTCATTTGAAAAACGGCTGGCTGTATTTCGTTTAATGGCAGTTAAATACCCACACCTCTTATTGTGGCTTACAAGCATTTGATGATTGTAAAGTATTGCATGATATCGTTTCTTATCTCTTACTCAATTTTCTTCAAATCATTCTATTTACAAAACTGCTATTGTTCAGTTGCCGTTAAAAACATATAAATATTTGAAAGTGAAAGAAAAAAAATTTTACCTTTGGAATGCGAAGTTCGGGTTTTGAAGCAATAATGTAGCCGACTGTTAGCCCTACACAGTATGTAGAACAATGTAGATACGTCCGGAAGTATCCGTTGTCAACATAATAATCAATGTCCCTGAAACATTTCTCCATATAACATTAAAAATGTAATGGCGGCAATTTCATCTTAAGTTTAAGAACTCTTAAGTTTAAACGCAAATATTTATTAGATTCACTAACATTTTTGATTGGTTGGAATGAGTTCAGACATTTTGTATTCTCGTTCCTTTTCTGTTGGTTTTGAAATGTTTCCAGAAAGTGGCATGATATAAATCTAAACAATTTAACCTATTCTAACTCAATGTATTTTGACTAAGCACGGCCTGAATATTGTTTTAAAGTGGTTGCCGAATTTTAAAAACTATGCATGCTTTGAAGTATAAATATTTGCAAAAAAATTACATTTTCAGAGATCCCAACTGCTCCGGACAAGCCATAATAATTAAATAAACGGTAAATAACTACACAGTAAATTTTGGAAGTACTATCAGACTATTTTTGCTTGCTTCTTAAAAGGTACAGCAAGTCGTAAGTACTAGAAAGTGGTGAATTATGTAAACCTACGAATTATTTAGAAATAGTGGTGGATAAAAATCTGCTAAATTGAATTTATGAAACCAGCATCTCTGCATTTTGTTTATCTTGAAGTAGAAACTTCAAAACTGTTTTTACAAAACTAAATTGGAAGTTAACTTTATAAAATTTTAAGCAGTCTTGAGAAAAAGTTCGTCAACACATTTTCATTTTTTTAGCTCTAGGTAATCTGTATTTGGTGAAGTACACTAATGTGTATTTCGTAACTGAAGGGGTTAAACAAGCATATTACGACCAGGACAACCAACTATTTTCTCAACGCGTAATCAGCAGATGAACTTTGCCATTAATTAATGTAACTTTCATATAATAACGATCTCGTTCCCTAAATGGAACATAGCAAAACAAAAATTTCTATCTTTTTCCTTTTTTTCTTTAATTTTAAAAATTGTCGGCATTTTCTTGGGACACTCAGAATAATTACCTTCACTTGTGCAGATTTTTTTTTAAAAACACTACAAATAAATATTATTTACAAGTTATTCTTTTAAAAGATAGTCATAACAGTAGTTGGGAAAAAAAACCAATCAAATGATATGTCCATTTTCTCCATTGAGCTATGCTTAAAATTAAAAAACAATTGTGGAATTTTTTTTCTAATGGCACGCAATTAAAGGCTGGAGCTTTTTAGAATTTTTAGTAATTTTCCCGACAAAAAGCCTCATCTATAACAAAGGGGATTTACATATGAACTTTGAAACATTTATACGTAGAGGTGCGAAAAGTAATATTTCAAACCATATTTCCGAAACAAATAATAATACATTAAAAACAAATTGATTTTCCACAAGGAGGCTTAAAGTACATATCTCAAAACGGAAAAGAGTAAAATCATTTCATTACAGTTTGCTTTCAGGAAGATTAAAATATTCTTGGCTGTCAACATTTTCGTTTCTATACCTTGTTTCAAGTTACATAGAATTTTATTTCAGTTAGAACTAAAAGGTACTTTAATAAAGAACTAAAAGGTACTTTGTTATTTAATAATTTTTTTTATTTAATAAGTTATTTAAATCACAAGCAGTATGGATAGTTGGGTGTTATATTCTCGGGAACTCACCGCTTCACAACTTATTTTCTGAAATTATTATTTATGTAGTAGATGATGAAAACATTTTTTTTATTCTACTTACATATTTTTCTTATGTGGCACCATAAACTCGTGTATTTCTCTACCTATTGGCAACACTATAGCTACTATTCATTTTGTTATGTTGTCTTAAGTAACAATTTAAGTAGTTAAAAAATTAGTTTTTTGTTAAGTAATTATTTAGATTCATTTTGTTAAGTTGTCTTAAGTAAAGATTTAAGTATTGTTTAATAGTTAGTGACATTTTAAGTATTTATTTAGAATAATTTTGCATTTTTATATAAATAAAAACTTATTTACGAAGTAATTATTTAGATTGATTTTTGATCCCTTCTGAAATGACTGTAGAAATTTTAAGCATAAACGGGCCATGGTGCCGCATACTCTCTTACCAATTGTTGATGACGTAGCTAACCTTTTTCGAGCAAAAAACCATATGTATGTTATACGATACTCAAATTAAAGCTTGAAAATTGCTTCAAAAGTAATTGAGAAAGTAGAACAGCACGTAATAGAGCATTAGGATGAGTTTTCCACCTTATCTCAAGACAGAGAGGGAATTAATACTTCTGTTGCCTACTTTGCTGAAATCTCACGAACTCATACTTAAGGTGAGTTTTATATTTTAATTTCTGCCTGACAAAAAATTGAAATCAAAGTACTTCAATCAAATCATGAAATGACTTCAATGAAATCAAGGTAAAAAAAAATTTAGTTAATATAATTGTTTAAAACTATTTAAGGTGTTAGCATTGCAGGAGGGGTTGATGAATTAGGATATTTAAATACAGTTGTGCAGTACATCCAGTTTAGTTATCATTAAAATTTATTGTACGAGATATTTTTGGAAGGTGACCAAGCTGGTTGCCAAAAGCGGTCAGTGATTTAATAAACCAAGAATTTTAATTAATTTATACATTCAAAAAAAATGTCTCATAAACCGGAGCTAGTTGACGTCTTTGAAAAGGTACATTAAAATACACTGTCCAAATTTGAGATTTGTGTGAACTATCTTTTCCAGTGGTAGTGAACTGATACATAAATTGTTATCGCAAATACAGGGTTATTCATATTTCCCTCCGTCTGTAAACGTCATTTTTCTTTACTACAACTAGCTTCAGTGGTACATGTTACTGCCATCTACCGGCAACTACTTAAATTAAAACTTGAATACTTTCGTAATAATTTCATATGTTCTTTTTTGCACTATTCGTCTTCGTTTTTTTACTATAACGCTTCGAAACCCCGGAGGGAATTATGAATAACTCTGTATAATTTATTTATAGCTTCTACCAGAGATTTTAACCCTCCTGGCGTCAAGCCCGTTATATTACGGGCTTCATTTCCTTGCTAAAAGCGGCTTGCCCGTGTTTTCACGGGTTCACGATCTGCCTCTGGAGCGGCGAACCCGTCTTTTTCTCCTCTAGAATATTTCCTTCCCCCTCAACCTCCTACTGCTCACAAATTGAGAGGCGTATAAGCTGTCATCGTAAATCACTCACTGTGCTATAGTATTTCTGTTTGAATAGATGTGAATATTTTGCATTCTTTTTGATTTTTGAACCCCCACTCAAACTAAAAGTTTACCTTTAATAAACAGGTTATTTTTTTTT
>NC_092204.1:31114096-31280324 GCF_043381705.1 Parasteatoda tepidariorum
GGGGGGGGGCATGCCCGACAGGGGAGCAATTCCCCCTCCCCTGATCCCGCCTTTGCTTGAAAAAATATTCTTGCAATGATTCTTGTACTGATATTTATTCCTTGCATGCGAAATTTAATAAGATTTTGATATGTTTTCATTCTTAATATTATTTTTACTATGAAAAAATGTAATGAAAAATGCAGTTTTGCTTAATAACTACTAGTGTAAATAGAAATTCATATTTTTTGAAGTTTTATAAATCTCTATTAGAATACCTAACGATTTTTACTCAATCGCGTAAACGATGAATTAAAAATGGATATTTCGTTTTGAAACAGTAGCGCTTAACAAAAGCTTTTTCTCCCTCTCAAAGAAAAAGAGCCATTATACATGAAAATATAATATCCACTGAATTGACGTTATATTTCGCATCTATAGTACTATTATATAAGTACTATATAAGTACTATAAATTATTTTTTAAATTCAAAGATATCATTAATGTGGATTAAAAAGGTAAATATGATTTGTTATTAACACGTATATCAACGAAATTGTTCTCATCCTACATGAACTTAGAACTGAAGTAAATTAAAAAGGATGCACATTTTTTTTTTAAAACTTGGCAATTGTATCTGGGAAATAACAGAAGTCAAAAGAGCTAGGAAGGAAAAAATATCAGTAGAAAGAACCTATTCAGTACCATCACAGGGGATATTGATAACAACCTTTGATGTTATATATCAACGTTATCATTGTCAAAGTTCAAAGGACAAGAAAAAGTGTAATTTAACCTAAAAGCAATAATCTTATCAGTAAAAATGTCTTCTTCATTGCTTGATATTTCAGAGGAAAGTGCAATGTTGACCACAGTTCAAAAATGACTTTCGGAAAAGTGAATCACATACGCGATTCATCCATCAAACTGTCATGACCCACCTGGACCTCCTAGACCGATAATCACCCCTTTTAACCACAAATTGAAGTGGAAAGGGGAAAGCATACCTTTTGTCCGACCCTCGACACTTTTCGTGGCATCTTTCTAAAATATGTCTGCCGCTTGTAGTAAGAAACTAAGAGAGAGGGGAAACGCCAGGAGGGTTAAGCATAACCATTTGTTGTATCTCTAAAATTAAAAACATTTTATGAATAATACTTGTTGATTTTCTAATAACACTCTATAATTCTATATGGAAAAAAATATACAAACAGTACTTACTCTGGATGATTGTAAACGTATATCGCAGTAGGAGGCAGTCTATAGTAGACATTATTAACAGCTGTAATGATTATGCCGCAAACAAGAATCACTCCATTGAGCACAAAAGCAAGCAGAGGATGTCTAAGTAATTACAAATAGTGAATAAGAAATTAAAATTTATTTAATTTTATTAAGGGATTGTTGGCGGACATACGTACTTTTTAAGAGGAATAAGAACAACTAAGCTTAACATATACAGGTGCGTGTCAACTGGGATATACCAATGCCACGGTAGACACTGGAATATAAAATTAATATAGTTTTAGCACTTCTTTGATCATAATATAAAAAGTTTACTTATTTTTTAAATCAGTTCAATGTTTCAGATTTAAATATATATGTAACTATTCATCTATAAAAACAAACACCGAAAAACTAAACTATTATACTTTATAACCTATGAAAGGATATGATCCTCTTAATAAAAATAGTTGCAAAATAATATAACCTAAAAATAGATACAAAATAAAACAACACTTACACGGAAAAGAATACAAAACATTTAAAATAGATCACATCGGGACAACTCAAATTCGGAATTGAAATACGACTGATGACAAATAGGGTTTGCAAAAATAGGGTAAATTTTTCTTATTCACATTAGATGGCATTCGGTAAAAATATAGCTGCCAACTGACCCGCATTCTGCGCAAGATTTTATGTTTATATTCAAAGTAATATTAAGATTAAAGCTTTTGTAATAAATTATTTGATAGTTAAATTTGATTTAGAATTCTTTATAGTCCCTACAAAACTTTTACATTCATGTTTGTCCTATTTTAACAAATTTAATTTAATATACTTTTAACTACTACTACTTTTAACTATTGCAACTTAAACATGCATGACGACAGCTCAGAGATGGCAAAGGTGACTAAAATTATAAGAAGTGATAGAAACACACTTCATCTTTATTTATTTAATTATTGAATCGTAACCACAATCATGACTTACGACTTACATTGTCTACTAATCATATTTAAAGCGAAAACATTCTTTGCAGAAATTCTGAACAGTAAACTGAAAGAAATATGCTACAAAGAAAGTTGAAAATGTAACTTTCGTTTAAAAGATTATCGCAATTCATTATTCACCAGTATTTTACATTTTTAGTTGCCTGTATTTTAATTATGATTGTGTCTAGTGTCCTTTTAACAATATCAGTCACCCCAGAGACTCTGTATACAAACTGCTTATATTTTTTAATTTTATTGTAATTTCACGATGAATGGGATATGGTCTTCTGCGCGGCCCAGGTGCCCAGCTTTTGTTAAATAAAGTAAGTAAAGTAGTGTCCTTTTAAATGGCAGTTGCTGTTTTGATAAAGAAAAAAGTAATAAAACTAGTGTTTAATTGCTAGGATTAATTTTCGAAACAAGGTAGATTTGATTTCACAATATAGTAATATAAACCTTTATAATAGGATATGAAATTAGTAACATTACATAAGTTTTTTGGTGGTAATCAACAGAAGAAATATCCATTTGGTATAAACAAGTATGTGCTATCACTTTTTCTGTGAACAATTTTTTATGTGTAGACCGCTTTTTGTGCCTGGGCATAAATGGAGTCAAATATTGTTTCGCTACCACTTTATGTACCGTGAGGAGGAAAAACTCATGGGCTGACATCTATGCATACTATTCTAAGTATGTTCTCATGGATCCCAAAAGTTGACAGCTATCGTTCTGATACACGATTTTAAAAATTAAAAAAAAAAAAAGCGATAAGTGAGGAAAAATCTTACCGCCTTTGCGCTGGGAATGAAGTTATTTATGTACAGAAAATTGGCCCACCAATAATTTTGACATTTTTCAGTCAAACCTTGAACAACAGTCTCTTTCCAGACTGGTCCTGATCCGAGAAGAGGCATCAGCTGCACACTGACAATAACCAGCATGAATGAAGGAGACAGCCTAGAAAATACTATCTGGATTAATCATTAACGGATCTTCTATATATACAAGCTGTTCAAATAAAAGACTAATGCATTGTTGTCTACTGCTTAGACCAGACATCATGAATGTAATGTAGGTATAGTAGGGAAGAACGGGGCTTCCCTTCTATACCCACATTACATACCTACATTAGATACCCACATTACACATTACAAGGGACGAAGGTAAGTTGACATAGGACGCATTTTTACTGTAGTGAGTATTGAAGGATTCTATCGTTACTGTTATACCACTCAACAATTGAGATTAGTTATAGGATGGATAGATAAATGGTACAATTATTTAATGAAATGTTCCAAAGAGTTATTTGGTGCACTATCCGGTAGCCCTACTTTTGGGAAAAAGTCATATTGAGGTAAGTTGGCAAATGGCAGGCGTCAAATTTCATCAAGCTTTTTATAAAATTCATTTTATCAAAATTTTATTTTTTCTGACGAATAATTTAATTCTTAACTAGGATTTTTTTATTAAATTCTTATTACATTGAGAGAGTTTAAATTAAAATTTTAATTGCTAATTTTTTAGTGATTAAAATGCTCGCTTATTTTGTTAGCAATTTCAACTTATTTCTATAACTTCAACATTATATATATATATATATATATATATATATATATCTAATCAATACATGATATATATGAGNATATATATATATATATATAATATTTACTAAAATGTATTTTTTTGGCATGGAATGGAATATTATCATTGGACAAATTAATTCTCTAATTGGGTGCAGAGATTTTTCAATTAGTTTAAAAATTTTCGAGATATAGTGAAATACGTAAGAAGTAAAATTAACAATTAGTGGTCCAAACTTTGTACCGCTGTCTTGACCAAAAATTTTCAATCGAAATTTGCTGTTCCTAAAAGGGGTAACGTAAGAGTTAAAAATATATGTTCATTGTTTTACATAAAAAATGATTTTTTTTTTCTTTTTTTTTTTAGCTTTACTCATTTTTTTAAAGATACATTTTAAGTTATGCCCATTTTCTTTATATACACATTTGTGCCATGATCAATTTTTTTAAAAATTCATTTCAGTTCCTGTCAATTGTTTTAACTCCCGTTTTTAGCTATGTTCATTTTTGCCAAAAATGCATTCTTAAACGCACAATTTGTGTTATGCCCAAAATTTAAAAAATACCAACGACATAAAACACTACATATTTCATGAATATAAATAAACAAATGGTATTAATTGTGCTCGTACTCACCGCCAGAATCTTCTAATTATGAAAAGTGGCACATTAAGGGTCCTTGCCTTCATTTTCTTAACTCCATAAGCAACTAGTACAGAGCTGAAAAATCAAAGTAGCGAATAATGTATTGAAAGGGATGACTTAAACCTAATCAAAGTGATAACTACAGCTAATAACATGGTTATGCCTAATGCATGGTGTGTTATCGTTGCAGTTTTAAGACTTGTGTTTATTGCTACGCTGAATTAATTTTCGGATTAGATTTAATTGAATCCCTGCAAGCAACGTCACGCATGTGCATCGAACCTGATTGGCTGATCCACACGTTACGCCGATTACAAATATTCAATCATCGTATTGACCAATAACAGACTATTTTTAAAATATTTAATAAGAGGAAAAAACTATTTTTCATCGTTTCATTATCTGAAATTAGATTTTATGTTCCATAGTTAAATTCGAGGACCAGTAGCTATATCTAGACTGGATTTGTTTTTGGCGTAAAAACAAGCTGAAAATGAAGGAAAAAAAAAGTCGAACAATGGTTTGTTTTTGTAAAGAAAAATATATAAAGAACTGCTGTAAGTGTTGAAAATGGTAGAAAATGGAAACATAAAACGAGAACCATATTAACAAATTTAGTACTTTATTCTGATTGGAAAAGCGTATTGAGAAATATTAAAGAATTTTTCATAATTCATTCAATATATTGTCGTTATGAAAATAGTTTTTTTTTTTTTTAATTTGCCATTCCTTTTTCATTGCATTTTACTTTCATTAATTTAATGAAAGCAATCTAAATATTAAATAAATAATAGATTATCTATTGGATCTAAATGTAATTATATGTTTTAAAAATCATTATTGGTTCCAGAAAAGTATTAACTCTTGGGACTCCCTGAACAGTTCGGCGGAACATTCAGGAATCGCTGATACATAGCCGCACATCATACAAAATGCTTTTTTGCAGTAGAGTTATTCGTCACATTTTTTTTCTTCCAGAACTGTGATATTTTTGTCATAAAATTGCTCCTAAGTACATATATTGTTTTTATATACTTCCACTAGATAATAGCTTAATATTCTGAAATATTTTTTGCTTGCCTAGAAATTGAGGAGTTTTTCTAAAAATTCGCTGTAATGCACAGTTTAAAAAACGTGACTCATCGTTCTCTCATATTATTTCAAGCACTTCATATATATATTAAAAATTGCATTGCTTATTTAACCGTATTAGCTCGATTCTAAAACTAATAATTTCTAAATTATCAGTTTTAACTTTATTAATATTGTATATTAGATGTATATTATCACATATGATAGAAAATAAATTAAAATGTTTATGAAATACCTAATAAAGAAAAATGTCTCCACATTTAAAAATCCATTGATAACAAACTGAAATAAAATCTCTTTTCCCTTTTCTCTAGCAACTAAAAGAGAACCTGAAAAGTATAAATTACTGAAATGAATAATACAAAGTATACAAAAGTAATACAAAAAACATTTTTTTTTTACTCAATTGAAACTGCAACTCTATTAAAGCCTTTAACTTTTAAGTATGACCAGCTGCCTTTGGCGAACAGCTTGGTAACCAATCCGAATGCACAGCACAATTGTAGTCAGGAATTCTAATTCTTCACCCCTTCTTACAATCCCTCTATCTATCTACCTACCCTCTTACAATACAATCGTAACACCTTAATTAGTTCTAAACGATATATTACTCTATCAAGTGGCTTGTTACAGAAAAAGCTAAGATTCATCTTCACACGTTTTATCTTTTAAAATGTCAGGAACAACTAAGGACAACTTGATATCGTGTCCAACACTTTAGTTTCCTTTTTTTCCGCTTTGCCGTATAGGTAGAATATAATAAAATCAGAATTTTTTAACAGTAAGCAATAAAAATGGCGCTATGTACTTTTTTCAAAAAATCTTATAATTACTAAAAAAAAATTTTAAAAAATACCAAAAATCCCCACTGCAAGCCTGAAAATTGATGAAGTAATAAATACGGTTAAAAATCACTCATCATAGTATTATAATGATATGAACATACACGCTTCGTTTCTGTAATTTAAGATAGTATATAAAGTGTGATTTAAAATCACTTTGGAGACATAAAACAATCACTGCATGTTCGAAAATTGAGAGAGCAATATGCTTGATTTACGGTCAACCACAGTATTGTAGTGACCTAAAAGCAAATTCAGCTTTAAAATTGAAATAATTATAAGTATAATATGAAATAACATTTGGGCTTTGTGATGACATAAAATACTATTTCCATGAATGAAAATCGAGAAGGTTATACGTAAGATTTGAAATTACGCGTAATATTGTGATGAAATAAAAATACTCACTTCCTGCCTGAAAATTGATATAGTAGTAGGTATGATTCAAGATAACCCACAGTAATGTGACGACTTTCATTCCATGAAATATTTTAATCGTATCTGGCGAATCATCTTTTTTAAGCAAACGGACAGTATTAGAATAAAAAGAAAAGCACTGTATGCATTTTAAGAAGAAACCTAAAATATAAGAAAATATCGATTACGTTTGGTTTGTAAAATATAAATAACAGTACTGAACAAAAATATAAACTTGGAATGCATGTTTTCAGTCAATTCAGATTAAATAGGGATTTATTTCCTATACATAAAATTTTATAAATAAAAGAAGAAAATAAATTAATGTTTCTGAAAAATGCACTTAACTTCTGTTAGACCTTCGTGATTGAATTTGATACAGCATAATATGATTGTATGCCTTTAAAATAACTTTACAAGCTCATATATTAGTACAAAAAAAATTAAAGATTACATTTGCATGAAACATGAGCATAAATCTTATACAGGTACCTTAGATCACTTTTTACTTGAAGGAAATCTTACAAGTAAATGTATATGTATAAGGCAAAGAATAATTGAAAGGATAAAAGGGGTTGAAAGAAATCAAAGAATAAGTTTTGTAAGGGAGTTTTTTTTCCAGCATGACAAATTGTTAAATATTGCATTGAAGATTAACAATTTAAACTTACCTTTCTTCCATTAAAATAGTTCTAACTTACTTAGTTTCTTTTCAGCATCCTTGCTTTTCCGAAGAATAATCGTGGTATCGATTGCTGTTGCACTTATTCCAAAAAGGAGTAAAACTGATAAAATTACACTGGAAAAAAATTACATTTTAGATCGAAACAAAAATTCTATAACATAAATGTTCTTTAACTTCAAAAATATTTATATCTCAATATTTTTTTTATAAAAGTGGGCTTGAGGTAATATAGCAAGCCACACTTTATATAAGCCACACTAAGTATAAACCACCCTTTTTTATGAGACGAATTTTTAAATCAAACTATTTTTTAGAACACAAAATCCCCCAGTTTGTAAAACGTGGTTGTGTTATAAAATGCTGATGATTACTCCATACATGTGACATCATTTTTCCAAGCCTTTAATGTAATACCATTGAGTATCCCCTTAACCTTTTCAGGGGGTGTGGCAATGGATAACAGTTGCTGCTCTGAGCACACTAAATCTATATGTAACTTTCGTTACCTTTTTATATTTATCATTTTTATATTGTGCACCATATCTTCAGGATTTAACCTGGACCAAATCACAGGTCAGTCCATCGACCGAAAGTTGTACCATCTATCGTGATATAGCCTCCCTTTGGTGTCCCTTTTCTCTCAAACTGATCTAGTTACGTGCATGCACTTCAGATTACCAGTATTCCCTGGATTGCCCCCTATGGGTGCCGATCAAGGTTAAACTAAGATTAACTTTTTCCAAAACTGTAAATTTCGATTAAAAATTTTAGTCAGGCAGAACATTCGCATGTGAGACCTTAAACAGTACATTCTAAGTGAAGCGACATGCTTTAGCTCATTAGTATAGGGCTCAAAATTCAAAACGTTCGAAAGCAATTATTTTTATATTTCTAGTGGCTCTAGTGGTTGAATAAGTGTTGCCAAACAGGCTAAACCGGAAAGGGTTAAATGCTACGAATAGTTGACTTGCAACAAACATTTGAAAATGAAACACGACAACACGGTTCAAAAGTTTAGGAACATTTTGCAACATTTTCTTTGAATAGCGATATATTTAGTTTTTGAGTCACAGTTAGGTAATGCCGTTTATTAATTAAATTACTCCAGTGGAAACGAATGTATTTCATTGTGTTCAATAAAAACAATTTCCCTACCATATACCAAGAGGATAAGTTATATTCAGTGCTTTGTTGAAATAACCTACTTATGAAACAGGACCACGCAATCGTGGAAAAGAAGCTAAATTTGTTTACTACCGTTGGCAACTCCAATGCCTTAGAAAAAATAACTAACCCATAGAATATAAATAGTATGTTACTCTACAATAATTAAAAAAAAATAAAACTCAGTCATCAGGTCACAAAGTATAATGGGATACCTGCAAGTGATGTAGTGTGAGTATCTCGATCCTGATTGGTTTTTGAAATGCAACAATTGTTTACATTAGCAACTTTTCATTCCATTCCATTTCGTGTAATCCAAGCCCGCCAAATATCCAATTCTCATAAGTGACACAGTCTACATTCTTTCACAAAGATTTCAATTCTTGCCTCATATATTTCTTACTTAACACAAGGACGGGCATGAAGCCATGTAGAATATAAGCAAACTAATTATGCATCGTAGTTGCCAGGTACACAAAACAAAAATATACACGTTTGCAATAAAATACATAAACAAATAATAAATCTAAATTAAGGAAAAGACATGGATCAGAAAGAATTATATTTCAACAAATTCGTTGCGCAACACGGTGCTGCATTTAATTTATTTTACGTTAATTAATATTTTAATTTATGTTGGAAAACTTAGCTCATATTTAACATGCCATTTTGCATATAAACGATCAGCTGGCGCTGATGCCATAAGTCACATCACCTTCCGTGACCTTCTTCTTCATGAAGTGCAAGTACCCAATTTGAAAATTTTTCTAATTTAATCTTGAGGGCCGGGATAGCCTGGTTGGTAGGTCAGTGGGCCCATGTCCAAGAGGTCGTGAGTTCTATCTCCGCCTGCCGAAGACTCTCTGTGTAGTAAAAGGTGACTAATGCACGTTGAATCAGCAAGATCACAAAGTCTTCCATGTTCACATAACAAATCAAACCTCATGGGGTAATGATCCAGGAGTTTCCTTGTCTTCTAGATTGAGTTCAAAATTACAAGGCAACGGAATTGAACAGTAGCAGTCGTAAACCCAAAAATTGGGTCGGCTATTCAACGACGGTTATAAAATAATTTAATGTTGAACTATTATCTTTCCTTTTCATTCAAACAACAACCAATAGAACTTCAGGTGATAGAAATATGCGTATTAAGGAAAGAAATAAACTAGACACCCTTTTTGTCACAAACAGAAACTATTTCGAAATTTATACTTTTAATGTTTGAGATTAAAAATAGAGACATAAATGAAAATTATTGTCATTACGAATTAAAAAATGTGAACACATAACGTTAGAAAAAAAAAAGAGTCAGATCACTAGTATCAATTTTCAGGGCTAAATTGTCAATTTTCATTTAATAATTTATCAAACAAATATAAAGGAATTCAATTCAGATATAGTCCTAAATTTTAATTTCTGGTACGTACTGGGTTGTTATTTGTAAATGGTTAACATCAGCATGATGCTATTTGTCATTTAGGTATATTTTCTTGATCTACATTCATCTTGAAAAGCGATCAAAGAGAACTGTGCTTTTTTTCTCCTTGCTAAGTTTGGTATATTTTTATATAAAATTGGGTATACTATAGCCTACGTCACAGATCGTGTTATTCCTACTAAATTTAACTAGTAAACAGCATTTTCTGCGAACCTGATTTCTAGCAACAAGTAAAAGCATCAAACGAAGTGTCTTGTTTATAAGTCACTACTCGCCAGGTTGGAATTATATTAATCTAGTTCCTTTGGAAATAATTTATATTGTTGTTTTACCGAAGTTTATGAAGTTAGTAAGCATATTTAAAACTCAGTTTATTAATTAAACTAAAAGGTAAATGTTATTCCTAGTAAGTGGAAGTAGTTGTGCTTTTTTCATATTATACCCAATTGAATTATTAATATTTCATTAACTATTATGTGATTGCTGCTTACAATATCTAAGGACTAATTTGTAATACAAATATAAGTCGAAATATGTATATCGAAATTTAAGTTTCGGTCTGCGTACAAGAATATGTCTTAAACAAAAATACGTACTATACTTATATAGTGCTATATTTTTGTATCTAGATGAAGAAATACAGCGAGTTAGGACTTCGTAGTGATCCAAAAAGAACAGCGAATGTCGTTCCTGTGTTGGAAAAATAATAGCGAGCAAGGGGCGGAAGGCTCTTATTTAATTTATATTTTATAGCACTGTTTTTGTAAAAACATGTTTTGTAAAAATTAAATTTAATATAAAAACATTAAATTTACATTTAATTTTTGTTTTTTATAAAAACATTAATATAAAAATTAAATTATATAAAATTATATTACTTACATAACCACAATCTGGCTTACGCTGAGAACTATTTGTTTTTCCTTGATTTCACAATTCGGTATGGTAATATTAAACTCAACGCCAATTGCTTCCATCACTAAAATGTATTATATAATATTTTAATATGTAAAAGTTTGCATGTAGTAATCTAGATATTGATAATCTTAAGTAAGGTTTTATCTATCTCGTATTTACAGCCATGGAGTAAAATTATTTTTTATCAAATTTGATTTGGAATTCGATAAAAAAAAACTTTCGAAGTCACAAGAAAATTTTATTTTAAGTATTAAAAGCGAATATTAAGTAGTTTTTTGCGAGGTAATTGAACATCGATTCAGTGAATGAATTCAGAGGTGTGACAAGCACCAAAACAATGAGCAGTAAATTGGACCATAATGTGCTAATAATAATTAACTTTGCGATGTCTTGCATCAAATCTATTTCTACCAAATTATAAGTTACAATTCAGCTCTAGAATTCAAGATTCAAAGGTGTGACAAGCACCGTAACAATGTGTTGTAAATTGGACCAAAACATGCTAATAATAATTAACGTGTTGATACGTCTTTCATCAAATCTATCTTTACCATTTTTTCCTTATAATTTAACCAATTTCATCTTGTAAATAGTGTATGTGCCATAGAGTAGTTGAAAATTCTATCGTTTTACGAACGGTCTTGATATTTTGTTCTGATAACTGTAAGTGCTTAGATTTATATCAATAAAGCCTTACTGAGACTATTCACAAAAATCCTTCACTATTCCAGACTTATTCTGCCGTGCAATTGAAAAAACTACGTGCTTTGCGATTGATTGCGAGAAAAGTGGCTTGTCAACTATTTTTTTTCCATTGACAATGCTATGACCACTGAAATAGAATTTCAAAAAATTGATTAAAAAAAACTTTTTGTTGAAAAAAAAATTTGCAATTTGTAGTTTACCATACAAAGATGCCAAATATGTAAAAATCTCAATTTTAAATTTTCTGTCCCTCACGTTGATTTTTCAATTGCACAGCAATATTGTAAAATGCTTAAACTAAATCACGCAAGTTGAGCAGTGAAATGTTCTCATTAGTTTTTAAATATTTATAGACTCAGCGCGATAAGCTTAATAATGTCACCGTGAATAGAATAAAAAATACTTTGGTCTCATTAATTTAATTACATATAATCAAGTTAATTTGTATTAGATAACTTTTCCAGTTCATCGAGCACATTACAGAAGGACAGCGGTTGTTTGCAAAGAGCCAGTTAACTCAAAAAGCTAATAACATAACAAAATGTAATCTTGATTCTATGTGATAGCATGTAATGTTTTAAAATTTTTGTTTGTCAATTCAATTTAATATAATACGAATTTCGATGTTAATTCAATGCCATGCAACGTAAATTTCATGACATTGAGTTAACTCGTGACTTAGGTTCCTATGGGCTTAGGAAAAATCTAATACGTCACGTTAATGCTATCTAAAGTATTCTCTTCTGAGATAATACTTTAACGTTTATCAATCTTATCAGACACGATTCTCATACAGTTATGTTTTTTTTTACTGAATAACAGATAGTCGTTTAATAAATAGTGTTAAGAAACTGAAGCTGTAAGATATTAATCGAATAAAAGACTTCGTTAACTTCAAAAATACGCAGATCGAAATGAAATATCAGTATAGAAAATCGCTGGGTCATTTACCACATTATTGGAATCTTGCACATTGTTCGAATTTTAGGCATAAATTCAAATTCAACAATGGCATAACTATTTCCACACCAGTCACATCAGCTTATTTGGGTGCACTGGAAACTTGTTTCATTCCTATGACTACTGATCCTAGTTAACAACACAGTTCCTCACTATCTCTCCATACAGCGAGGAAATGTATTTTACCCTAATTAGTTACCCTATTCACAGCCACAATGTTTTTCTTTTCTTCTTTTTTTGTTATGCTTTCATTCATATTTATTTTATTTATTTTTTTAATTAGTATCAATCTCGACTACTGCTGTTTTTCTAGTTCTTTTACACTTATATTTTCCATTTTTCTTAAAAACTTAGCTTTTAATCACTTCTGTTTCTTCTCATTAACGTCTGGCAGGTTTTGAGAATGGGCACATATTTTATGAGTGCTTGAAACTTGTTGTTGACTTTTACTTTCATCTGGTGAAGCCAATACAGTTATTTAATCAAGTAAATAGTCGCTATCACAAATAAATTAAATATCGGAAGAATGTCTCATTTCTTTTATCATTTAGCCGAATTTTTTGGGATTTACCGCGAAATTTTATTTTTATGTTTGAAATTATTGCTTAACTAAATAAATGAAAATACCTTTATTTGCAATCTTCTCTACCTCATCTCGACTGCATGATGATGGAACGCACACGCTCGTACGAAATTTTAAATGATAATAGTACCTTGCTCGGCGTAACAGCTCTCCCGTAACCTAAACAAATACAAAATAACTCCATGTTATTCACAGATCTGCTACATATACGGAAAAGATCGAAGACTTGTAGCCAAAAAAGTTTATTTTTGCCTATAATTTGAGAACAGAAGACAAGTCTTGACTACCATTTGTTATTAACAATCAAAGAATATAGAAATGAAAGTTTTTATTAATTGTGAATAGCATAATTTATTTCATTTTCATTGATACATTTTATTTTGTGATTTCCTTTTATGAATTATAGTCAGGGTTCTTAAAGGTCCTCCAAAATTTATGTTATAAAATATAATCTTTGTTCTTAAAATTTAATGATTAAATTTTTCGAGATCACCACTAAGACCTAGAAAATTTCATGCGTCTGTAGAAGTCTGATATTCTAACGTGATATATATTTCATTATGGCATTTTAGTGCATATATAAACCGATAATGAATAGGAATAATCAAAAAACAATAATTTCTCTCGAAAAAATTTTGAAAGTTGTGAAAAAGCAACTATTAACACTAGATTGCTTAAGGAAGTCATTTTGACTGCGTTTTAATTTCAATTAGAAAAAACAATGATGACACAATTTCTTAGAATTTTGTGACTTTTTGTACAGCATATAAATTTTTTTATTGTTAATATTTACTAATAACTTGTTATGTAACTGTAAATAATATAAAAAATATTAAAAATTAATTTTAAACAAATTTCTATACGCTTTTACAATCCAGTCATTTTGACTGCTTTCGGGCAATATAGGTATATACTAAGTTTCAGATTTTCTAGTGTTAAAGTCGAAAGTATAACACATTCTCACCGTATTTCGATCAGTGATGTTCATGAATTCTGTGATTTCTGAATCTGCTGAAACGAAACGGAGTCTTTCGGGTAGCGGAGGTTGGACATAGACTGTACAATACTGTCCTTGGAAATGTCCTGTAACATTGACATCAATACACTCATCATATTCACCCAGTGAATTGATGGATCCACTCAATATACCATTGGGGAGCTTTCCCGAAGCGTCTAACACTGAAACATATGCAAAAATAATATATTAATATCGAAAAGAATTGCCAAAATAAATTTGTAATATAAAAATTAATTAATTATTACAACGATAATAAAAGCAAATAAAAAAATTTACACACACTCTCTCTCTCTCTCTTTCTTTCTCTCTCTTTCTTTCTCTCTCTTTCTCAACTCTTAGCCCCCATTCTCAAAAATCGAAAAATTTCAATTAGTACATTCGAGAGGGATGTTTAAAAGATTATTTTTTCATAAGTTTAGCATTAATCATTTATACAAATTAAACTGTAGACGATAGGATACCTAAAAGTGACGTAGTGCGGACATCTCGATCCTGATTGGTTTTTGAAACGTGGCATTTGCTTACGTTAGCAACTGTTCTTTCAACTCTATATCAAGTAAGCCAAACCCGTCAAGTCTCAATTCTCTTAAGTAACACATTCTATATTCTTGCACAAGGATTCTTTCACAAGGAAAACAATTCTTTCACTATATGTTTCTCACTTAACACAAAGACATGCACGAAACCATGTGAAACATAAATAATAATTAATTATGCATTGAAGTTGCCTAGTACATAAAACAAAAATATATAATGGTTACTAGAAATATATAAACAAATGCTAAATCTAAGTTAAGTAAAAGATATTGGCTGGAAAGAAAAATTTAGGAACCGCTGGGATATACAACCAAAGGGATTATAATAGATATTTAAAGAAGGAATAATTTTTCAAATTTTTTTCTTTTTATTTCAATCCTTTTTCTTTTAATTTTTTTTTCAAGTAGTAGTGAATGTGTTAATGTCCATGCATAAAATATATAGAATATAGAATGTCATTACATAGAATGTCTAACTAGACATTGTATAGAGTGTCTAATCATTGTATAAAAAGTAGAAAATAATCTCTCGTTACACGGCAAATGAACAAATACAAATATGGTGACCTGAACCAATTAGGCAACTGGCCAAGTTTTCACATTTTTTCAATAGTTAATATTTAACAATAAAAGTACATCAATGCTGTAAAACTCTGAAAAACAGAATTCTCATTAAAATATCTAATGTTTCTATTCAAAATTTTGATTCCTCAGAATCCATCAATTTGTGTTGGAAAGATTCATGCGGAGGGAAAGTTCTTTAACAGGTTGCATATTTCAAAGTTTTAATTACATTAAATGTATTTTGCCTACAAAAATATTTTTAAATAAAATTCTTAAAAGTCTACATGTTTAACCAAATTTTACCACATATTTATGTTATTATTATTGCTGAATTAATTTTTATAGCTGTAGATTATTTCCATTATGATTTTTTTTTTAAAAAAGGAAAGAAATACTATTAAATCCAGTTAATAAAAAGTTTGAAAAAAGGGATCTATTAAATGGAAAGGTCCAATCGGTATCGGTCACTGACTCATTAGGTTTGAGGAAAAAGTGGCTACTAAGTTATTGAAGTTTACCGGCCACTGGCAACTGACAGAAAATTTAAATTTTCAGGTCTAACAGAAAGCATGGCATTTTTAAACACAGAATGAAATATGATAGTTTATATACTTTTAGTCACTGTACAGAATGCGTAGCTATTCTATACAACGACTAGTCACTGTACAGTATGCCCTTGACGGTAATGTATACAAGATAAAAAAATTCTAACCTAAAAAAAATAATTCTTAAGGTAAGACCATTAAACCTTTGAACCATGAATTACACCCTCCTGCGTCGGTATGATTAATGATAAATGTGCGTTAAGATATTTAGCCTTAAAAATAACTCGCACGTACGCATAGTAAACGGTTTTTTCTATTTCTGAATAATCATTTAATCGTTTTCAGTTAAAATCTTCATTTCATGTGATTCCATGTGAAAAGTAAAGATGCCGCAGGAATCTCGCAATATAGTCCAACAACTATGTCTTTTGTTTCCTAACATGTCATATGGTTGAACACAAATACCTCTATTTATTACGATGAAGGTTACTCGATTTCATATTTACTCTTCCACTTCCGTTTAAAATGAAACAATAAATTGAATTTTAAGATGTCTTTCGGCCTTGTTTCAACAACCTCGCAGTGGGATCTCTAACTTGTATAATATGTTTTATGGAATAGTTCGACATCGGCAGGAGTTAATGGGTTTTACCTGTATTTTTATGGTGAAGTTAGCACAGCATTTTAAGCCTCATAATGACTCTTTCAGAATCTGGCTTTTTTTTTTTTCATTAATTCATTTCCACAACAGTTTATGTGTAAAAAACTTTTTTTCTAAAAGTAAATTTCGTTACAAGAAGTTTAAAAGCGAGTTCGCCATTAAAAATTAAAATTTTTCTTTCGAGATTTTTCTGTTCTGTGAAACACGGAAACTGATGTTTTTAAATTTAGAATTGAAGTAATGGAAATATTCTCGATCAATCTGACAACTATAAAAAGTTATTCTAAAGTATATCAAATCAAAACCAATTTTGTTATATTTATTGATATGAGATGACGGATCATATGGTAGTGATGTAATAGATATGTTATGAAAATGATGTAAAACTATGTTTAAGTATTTTAAAAGAGCCTCATATTTATTATCTTCAAAGTTACTCCAACTTTTATTAACACATTTCTTTTTTAATCAGGACAAAAAGTGGGCCACTTCTTTAATAACCAATTCCTTGCTTCACCAATTTATATCTAAATAGCACCTACCGCAGTTTAGTTTATAACGATATTTAAGAATCACTCCACAAAGCGGATGTATGACACATATTGTTACACTCCGAATCATTGGAATTTTAGGCCCATTTAAAAAATTGATGTTGAATACCTTGTGCCCTTTTTTCAGACTCAAAACTTTGAATTATGAACTTTCTAGAGGAAAATATTTTATGAATAAGTATTTAAGTATTCATAAATGATAGCTTTATATTTAATAATAATGTATTTAAATAACGAATAAAAATAATATAAGTTGAGATTTTTAACTTCTTAGTCACCTTTTCTAATAGTTAAATGAACAGCTTACAACTGAAAGAAAGTGAAACCTATTAATTTTTTTCTTATCTCGTTTAATTATTTTTAGAGCTAATTAAATACTACTTAGGCTTAAATAAACACAGTTTCTGTGCTGAGGAAAATATTTAAAAAATCAAATAATCACTGCAGCTATTAATTGCATACTATTGGGCTTAAAAACATAATTACTTAGGCTATCGAAATTATTTTCCGCTCAACACAATCAAAAGACTTAATGTTGACCTCAATACCGGTTTGCATTGACCAATTACATAGACTTAATTGCAGATTCTTTCCTTTCAGCTGAAGTTATAAACGTTCATGTAATATCTCATTCAAATCGCTAATTACCTTTTCTATAATGAAAAATTTTCTTGAAAATAATAGACATATTTATTTTATAAATCTGTATTCATAAAATTTGATTTCAGGAACTTAGAAAATTCTTTTACAAACTGCAGGGCTCCCTCCAAACACAACCTTCCTTTACAAACTAATTTTTTCTAACATAATTAAAAGAAGAAAAAAATGCTGTGTACTTAAACTAAAAACATAGAGCCCCGTTATCCACGATGCTTCAAAGTATGTATATTTTTCCAAGTTTAGCTACGACTTTAAAAGAAATTTCCAGACCCTGCTTAGTGAAAATATATCAGCAGAGATGCCAACTGCTCCGGATTCTTTAAAATGTTTTAAAAAGTGGTAGAAAACTACAAACTAAAAGTTGAAAATTTTCGGTTAATTTTGCCAACTTTTTAAAAAGCTCGATGAAAAAAAAAGTTTCATATCGTATGAGCCCTTGAATTATTTAGTAGTAGTGGTTATTCAAAACCAGATAAATCTTATTTACTAAACCAAGAATGATATCTTTAGAGACTACCACCAGAAAATATTTATATGCTGTCAGGAGTAAATTGGCATCTTGGTATCAGGACTAAAGAGAAATTCATTAAGAGTGGGGGCTAGATTCAGAATGTTGTCGGCTTCAAAAAATCTATTTAATTTTTTATAGCATTTTCTTCTTTATTGTTTTTCGTACATTAGTAAAAAAAAAATTATTCAATTGACAAAAAAAAAACAGTTATATGTTTTGCTTCCACTCTTAAGAAAAAATTATACGAATCAATCTTAATCAGAATCAGGATTTCATGACATTTGAATTTTTAATTCAAATTAAAAGACTTTCGTTTAATCATTTTTAACACTAGGTTTACGGAAGCTTCTTATATACCTATCTCTACGAACACGCGTCAATTTGACGCATGAACTAACACATGTAACAGCACTTACAGAGATGCCAACTTGCTCCGGACAGCAAATATATATTTTAAAGTGGTAGTTTATCAATTGTGATTCTTGGTTTAATAAATTCAATTTAGTAGATTTTCATCCATCATTATTTCGAAATAATTCGTAGGCTTATATAATTCACCACTTTACTTTGCAAAATTTACTTAGTAGTTATTTACCGTTTTTTTAATTATTCCGGCTTGTCCGGAGCAGTTGGCATTTCTGCACTTAGAAAGCATTGTAATTATATACTATAAGAAAAAAAATGAAAATATGAGATATATATTTATGAAATATTCTAGTATTTTATTTTGCAATACTAGAGCTAAGCAACTGAAATGTTCAAAATCTGACATCAATTGACATTCTGCGTTTGTTCTTTCTATTATTGCTTATCGGCAACAGTTGTTTATCGCTTGTTTCATTTGAGATAACGATAACGGATAGAAGTATTGTCGGTACATTCCTATTTATTATTGATGTGATGTTTGCAAGTTTACTCAAAATTTTGAATAAATTACGATAGCATCAAATTGACGCATATCCCTAGAGATAGGTATACCACAAAGAGATTTTCAATATTTCAACGCTTTTGAAGAAAATAGACTTCAATATATATTTACCCCGATCAATGGATAAAAGTCATTACAGGAGATAAAATAAAAATGCAAACTGGTTTTGTAATTTTCCTTATAAAATTCGAAATGCGTCAAAATGACGCGTCCCGTAAACCTAGTGCTAAATTACTTTTAACCTAGATTCTTCTATGCTAGCTAACATGAATCTATTCTCAGATATAATGATATAGTATTAATCTGTTTTTTTTGTTGTTGTTTTTTTTTTAAATATGGTAGTTATTATGTTCACTAAGAGAGAATTTTTATGAGATTTTCGTTAGCTATAAGCACCCTGTTTTAACCCTTTGATGCAGAATTTTTAGTACACATATTTTTTCTACTTTTTTCATTACTTTGTACTAATTTATTTCAAAATAAGTGAAAAATATTATATTTAACATTTTAATAATTTATGATTATGGAATACAGCATGAAACAACTGTGTCTTTTTCTGCGTTAAAGGTAAAATCTTCCAAACACGGCTTATATCCGAACAATAATTTTTCAAATTAAATTTGCAATTATTTAGATCTAAGGGATGCCGAGCGGACTGTTTAGGAATCAGGGAACTAGCCTTGCATCAGAATGGTTCTGGGTTCAAATCCCGGACAAGGCATGGGTGTTCTTTCTTTCGCTGTTCTACCTGTCCTTACTGTGGGAGCAACTATGGCTCACCTAATATGGTGCCCCTGAAAGAGTGGCCAACAAATCAGCTGTAATACGCCTTAATTGACGAAACGTCAATCCAGAGGGCATTGAAAGAAAAAGTTCTTAGAGGAACATTTATTCATAGCTGAAATTTCTTTCCCTTACAGAATCAATTATTGATAAATTTTTGAATATGAGTGGGGAAAATAATTTCAAACTATTTTTTTTTTTAAATTTTAATACAAATATAATTCCATTAATCTTACATATTTTAATTTATAAGTATTCGATTGTTTATTTTAAATTAAGAACACCAAAGTACACTTTTGCTTGTAATTAGAGTGTCAGAATATATATATATTTCATTCAAAATTTAAACAGGTAGCATATTAGCAACTGCGACAGCAGTTAATGAATTTTAAGTTAAATTCTATACTTGAATTCTATGTCGTTTATATAATAATAGTTACAAAGCGATAAGAAGCTAATTGTTTTACATTTTTAGTGGTTTTTAATGTTTTTGTAATAAGTTTAGCCAGGCTGGACACATTGCAGGGCAACGGAAAGGGTTAATCAATCAAAATGTAAATAATGTTAAATAAACATACAATGCTATCAATCATTTAAGCACTGCAAAATATATAGCAAAACAATGTAAATACTTACTTTTGAATGCCCACAATTTCATTTGCTTTACACCTGTTAAGAATTTAAATACACTACGCGAGCAACTTGTAGACAAATTAACACCTTCATTAGCACGGAGTAAATATGGAAAAAGTTTTTTCACCGACAAAGATGACATGTCTTTTAAAATAGCATCAAATTTTTTCCACTTCAGCACAGCACTATGTTCTAAATCCATAGGCTTTTTTAGTAAATTTTCAGAGCTATTTTTTAAGGATTCCATCGCTGTCACATTTTCTGCTACTTTTATGAAGCATAAAATAACAAGAAATGCTTCTATAATTAATAATTTCATTTCAGACTATTATATCAATTAAGAGAACTTTTCAACGAATAAAATTCTTTAAATGAAACTTACACGGGCTTATTTGATCAAGAATTTCAAATTATAATAATAAGAAAAAAAAGGATTACGAGAGCTTAATTTATCATTTAAATTTTTAGAATTTTAAAATGTTAAATAAATAAACTTCATTTTGCAAAAGAAAAATTTTAAACTTTTTAAAAAAAGTATCCGTTTTGTTTTGTATCTCCAGTAAGTAAGGTCATAATTTTATAAGACAGATAGAGACCAACTGCATAGTAAAAAATAATCGTCGTAACAAATGAAACGGAATTTTAAAGCTGAATTGAGCGCTGAAATTCCTTACTCTCTTATTGGTCAGAAAAAAATGACGTCAAAAATTATGTCATTCTTCTAATTTTCTTACTAGTAGATTACCATTTCCTATTGTAAGTTCGGTTTCGGTACGCAAAATTTTATTCCTGGCCTCTCAACTTAAAGCTGGATAAAAATTAATCCAATTGAGTAATTAGTTTATAATATTTTGCATTATTTTTGACACATTTGAAAGGAACTAATTATATTTCAATGCTTGTGTAGTCTATATTAAAAAAAATTATAACATGTTTAAAAAGTTTTCTATGAAATTGCTGTCCATAGTATATAGAAACTTTACATTTACATTTTCTATTTAAATAACCTTTTTTGTATATTGCCCTTATAGGGAAATTTTACTCTTATATAATAATTGCTTCTAAGTTTAATTAAATAAGGAAATGTTGCATTCATAATTTTTTATGTTTCTGTTGTATGTGGTCCCAAATATTAAAGAGAAGGGAAATTTGGCATTTATATTTTCTATTTTATGCTTAATATGGAAATATTTTATTTTATTTTACCAACGAGTTCCGAACTGTAATCCCAATGCTGAGTTCAGAACTATCATTGTTCAATTCCATAGCTGTGCTATTTTGAACCCAACCCAGAAGACGACGGAACTCCTGGATCAACTAAGTATTCGGAGAAACTAGCCTTCGTGGAGGATTTTTTAGGGAACTAACCAACGCTTACGTTACATAGGGAAGAAAACCACGAAACATTCCCATGGTTAACTCGACAGCAAGATGACTCTTAACTATTGATCCGTCTATCACTGGGGATATTTTACGTCAGCACTGTTTTAGAATTTGAATTTCCCCATTGGGAGGCGAGCGTCTCTGAAATTATGCATTCATTTGCTTCGTCAAAACTTTATTTTACATGCTTCCACTACCTTTTTCCATTTTAAATCTTTTTTCACGTCTTACAATAAAAAAAAACTTTTTCCTATGCTGCTTTGCATGATATGAAATGTCTTCATACAAATGGAAGACATGTTTTATGTTAGTTAACTATGTTAAATGTAATGAAATTATTTATATTCGTGTAAATAACACTGGGGAACTAATTTTCTGTTGCAATTTATACACACACTTGATCTAACCTAATCCGGATGTGGTGATTTCAAATCTGAAACTAGTTTTATTTGGAAAGTTGCATATTTTTCTTTCAAATTAATTTTATTTCAGTTTAGTTTTTTCTGAACGTACAAATTTATAAAGACCGTGTAGGTTTATATACATACATACACACTCATAAATTCCTTTGAAAATAACACTTTAAGAGAAAAAATTGCTACCACTCTCTTCTTTTTTCAGTAAAAAAAATAAAATAAAATATAAATCCCTTTAATAGGATCCCAGTAACAGATAAGTTATGTAAGTAATTAGTATTTTTAAATAATGATGTTAGGATATTTTTCTTCATGAGATTTATATTTTATAGTGGTCATAGTTATTATAAAACAACTGCATGAAACAAAGATAAACATAGTGACTCATGCACTTTGAAACCTTTTCAGAAATAAAGTAAAATCTGCCATAAAAAGGAAAGGACCCTGTGTCATTTCAAAATAAGTATAACTACTTATATTATCTATATATTTTGGTACACGATTCCTTTTTCTAACGGAAATAAATTGTAAAAGATGAGATACTTAAATTACCAGTTTTTATACCTTTAAAATAAGTACAGATTTTTAAGAATTTGCGGTAAGTAAATTTCGTCTATTTATTTATTTAAAAAACAATGATTTAATACTTATCTGAAATGTAAATTTTAGTTTTATTTAATTCAGAGGAAAAAACGTGATTCTCAAAGAACATTAAATTTTAATAGTTACAAACTGTTTAATACAAATTTAGTCCTACAATAAGAATAACTTTTTGCAAAATCAACTTTAGAACTGTTTTTTTACAACGAAACTGAAAGCTAAATCTTTAATCAGTACGTATCTGTAATTATGTGTATACGTCTGTATTAATTATAATTAAAGTCTTTTAGTGTTGAACAACTAGTATGTTAAAAAACATTTGAATAGTGTTATTGGCTTATGGCAAATATTCACTTTTGTTCAACGCCCGATAGGTCAACTTGGTAAAGGAAAAGAAAATGCGAAAGTTACGATGTGGGCAAAGCTCTAAAATGCCTTGATACAAGCAAGATTAATACAAAAGTAAAAGAAACAATAAATATTTCTATTCTATTTCAGAATTTTCTTTTAAACTTGTTCTGCTGTCTCGAATATTGAAACAGGACAGTAAAAATACATTTCTATACAGTTTAGTTTAAAACTGTAGATAAATAAACATGAAAATCGCTATTTTAATTTATTTCAAGCGAGAGTGAAAAATAAAATGACTGTGTTCGACACGAAGAAAATTGAAATTCAAGTTTTGAAACAGGTGTCTAATAAGATTCTAAGAATCTTTTCACTTCGTTAATTATTTTTACAGGAAAAAAAACTATAATTTGATTGATTCGAATTCTTTATTAATAATGACCAAGGCTATTAAAATGAATTAATTTCCAAAGACTAAGTGAAAGCTGGAATAACTTCATGAGTGCACCTTTTATTATGCTACAAATATTTTTTTTTTAAACCAACAGCAGTCTTTTATTTGCTCTTAAAATTATTAAACATATTTTCAAACAACTGAATATTGCACATAGTGCAGTTATACTTTTAATTTATAAATATATATATTAAAAAACATTTGTAAACATAGATACATGATTATCAGGTTATCTGTATGTTTATCAATTTATATATATAGAAGGCTAAAATTCTTTTAAAACACATGAATAGTCCGAAAACCAAAAATATTATTAACACTTTTCACTGAGAAACATTTTTTTTAAGTAAAAAAAAAATGATAGTTGATTGCTATTAAAAAAAATTTTTTGTTTTAGAAGCATTTAAATTTTTATGCACCGTTTTCTTCAATATAAATAATAACATTTGATTCAAAACACTAAAAAATGCTGATTACAAATTCCCTAGAATTTTATAGAAAAATTAGCAGCACCCTTCAACTATGCAGCTTAAGGGGCTTCAACAATTTTACCTAATCTAGATTCATAATACCGTAAAATGTGAAAGTAATAGCACTATTTTAGGAAAAAACTGTTTTAATGAATCTGTTGTTAGATTACTAATGAAAACTTTCGGTTCTTTGGAACTTTTGATACTTTTGGATTGGAGTGTAATCTCAAAATGGGGTGTAATTTCAATAGCATTGAAGAATTTATTTTTTAAATTAATTTTTATCCACTTTATTTTTAGTTAAATGGCATGAAAATGAAAATTTAAGTTAACAAAAATCTGAAAATTCTATGTTTAGAAAACGTTCATAAAAAAAAATTTATACTTTACAATTCAATTTTTTTTCAACATTAACAAATTATTTAATAAAAATTATTCAATTCATCCAAATTCAACATTAAATTACATATTTGTCTTTGGGTTGACAGCTTATAATTTTTTGAGAAAGAATTTTTGTAGTTTAACCAATTATTCAAAAGACATGAAAAGAGAAAACTGATACATTAAAATAAAAATAGAGTAACAAATTTTTGAACCGTTATATTGTTTAACTTCCGTAGTAAATTATGACAGAGTTTCGAAACTTTGAAATAAAAATCTTTTACATTTTCACATTAGAGAATTTTTGAATTTTTTTTTTTAAATTTTTGATTTTTTCATAAAAAATTTCTTGAAAAAAAGTGCGTTTTTGAGTCAAAATAAGCATATTCCGAAACGGTTACGATTAACACCCTATTTTGAGATTATGACACCAAATTACAATACTTCATATTATACGTCATACGAATTAAAATATAAATGACAGAGTTTATCTTTTCTTCAATCATTTATACCTGAGAAATTCAGGAACATCCGTATCTTCAATAATTTTTTAGAAAGAAAACTAACGTATAGTCATCGTTTATTAATTTGATATTTTTCCTTGTTTTTTAAAGTTATGTGTTTAATTTTTAGAATATACTTCCAATAGTCTTCATGAGTAATCCAGCAACATATTCATTAAACGATTTTTTCTTACAATAATGCAACTGCTTTTAAATTTTACAGTTTCACGAACCTAGATTGGGTAAAATTGCTGAAGCTCGCACTCATAAAAACTAAATTCACATTGATAAACGACTTTCATGAAAAATGAAAAGTTATTATTTATAATATTTTTTATTCAAATTACGTAACTTAAAAAAGTATAAATTAAATCCGATTGTATTTCACTCATTGAGCGCCTGAATTTCAGTACTGGAGTCACGTAAAAAATTTTACCATTATAAAAGAAATTATACGTTTGCATTTAAATTAGTGAATATTAGCTTCCACTTTGAATTAAGAAAGAAAAATGCACGCAAATTTCTGTACGTGTATAAAAGTTATTATAATGAATATTTTAAGGTGCCTACAAATGTTTGGCTCTATGTGAATAAAGAAATCATGTTAATATCACTAACTACCTTTTTAATAAAAAATGCCATCTGTCCTGAAAGAATACCTAGGTAACAACAACTCAGTTGAATTCTGGAAATAAAGCCATCTACCTGCAATAAATGTCAACAAAAGCCTTTTTTTTTTCTTTGCGATGATATCGAAAGTGAAGGATTGAGGGAATGATAATATATTAAAGCTGAGCTGTCAATTACTACACTTTCTTGAAAAATATTTTATTGAGTGATAGACAAAAAGCTTACAAAACTTCTGGTAATTTTGCCAAGAATATAAAGGTTTGAACTCAAGAGAATTGGTACAAAGTGGCTTCTTATATAAGACTTCTAATCCTTTGCAAGTAGGGGCGACAAAAATATTTTTAAAAGGAAGAATAATACATCGAAGAATAAACTTAGCAACCAGTAGGAGAAATTTTTCCAAAAATCGTAGAAAGCTGGCAGACCTTATATATTTTTGTGCATATTAATTCATTATTATCTAAGCTACCACTTCCTTTAATATTAGTTACAAAATAGTTACAGTTCCAGATATAAATCTTTCTTTCACGGGATTCGGTCGGTAAGCGGGTAAGTGACCACTTTGATCAACCTGCGTAAGGACCAAGGGAGAGCGGTGTTGTTTCTCGTTAACAGTTCAACCATAAAGTGCTCGACTTCGCGTGCTGGTCGTCGGGCTACCAAAGCGGGGGGAGGATCAAAATATCTGTATCATATCTTCGGATCATCCTCAAGAATGTTCCCAGTTTAAATAATAGCCTATTGTGCAGCTCTAGTGCAGGTTCGTCGGGCTACCAAAGCAGGGAAGCCATCCCCTCTGCAGAGGATCAAAATTGCGATGCCAAGTCTTTGGATCATCATAAAGGATGTCTCCCAGACCGTCGCTAATAGCTAATAGCCCATTGTGCAGCTCTTGTGCGACGTAAATAAGGTAGCTACCTCTAGTTCGTTGCAAAGTACTTATCTACTATCTACTAGTGCCATCTACATAGTATTTTGGGCAAACGGACCTTACGGATCTCAGAATAAACAGAAATAAGCAGCCAAAAGCTTTAAAGTAAACTAATCTTAAAATAACCAATAATCAAGATAAAATTATATTTTGGAATATGGTAAATATTTCTAATTTATGATTTTAATGCGAAAATTATTTTGTCAATCAATCTGTTTATCAATTTCCGACTTCTGAAAGTTTTATGTATGAAACGTTCCGGTTTTTTTTAAATTAAAATTTTTTTTAGTTTATCTAAAACCTTTTGAAGTTTTTGCGCTGAATCAGAATCAACGTATGATATTTTCATTTATTTCAAATTACTTGCATCTTTCAAAGAGGGGTAAAAGTGTCGTCGAATAAAATTTTCACGAGAAATTTATTAAGGAAAAATTCATTCTGCATAACTATGTAGTGCTGATGTTTTCAAACTTTATAGATTAATTGTTTGTTTTATTGTTCTCGATTATTTCATTGCTCTATTTATTATATTGATTCTGGTGTAGCATCGGGGGTCTTTAGGTTTAAGATCATTTGAAGTTATAAAATGAAAAGTTTTCAATAATATCTATTTATATGATGATTTTTTTTTTTTTTAATATTTTAACTTTATGAACTTCCTTACATGAATTAAAGTTTTTACTTCGAGGGGAGCGATTTGAGTGATTTTTAATGATCTGCATCATTGATGCGCATCATTATTTTAAAAAAATTATTTTGTTTCATTGTATAATTTCAGAAAAGCCCCATGTAAATAATTATTTTACAATAAGAAAAAAGTTTTTTATTGAAACATTTTTAATTGTTCTTTTTAACTTTGTTGTGCTTTAACTACTCCTAAATTAACTAATTTAAACAATTAATAATTACTTTAAACTTTTGGTTCTATTTATATGTTTGTTTATGTTGTTTCTAAACTAGTGTTATAAAAGAAATTAGACATCAGAACAAGAAATATATAACTTAGAATGTTTTATACATTTTTTTTGATTGAATTACCTTAAAATAACCTTAATTTTAACAGTAAAATGCTTATTATAAATATACTATATTTCTTTAAATGCTTAGTTAAAATTTTAAAATATATCTCTGTCATCAAATTATAAAAATTATCTTGTATAAAAGTAAAAACAGTATCAATTTGTATCTAATTTTATTGTATGACTAGATAAATACTTTTAAAATAAATGATTTACTGGAATTAGTTTAAAACATTATGAACTATTAATAAATTATTACTGTTTTTTTTTCAGGTAATGTAAGGGTTAAAACATGTCATTTTTTGCAAAATATGCTTCTCATTCACCAAAACAGATAAATTTGTTTATTTCTTTGAAGTTGCCATTTTATTTCAAATGTGTTACAAATTATAGTTCAAGTTCAAAATATTTACTCAAAACTCAGAGACAACTGAATAAGTTAGATAAAAAGCAATATTCTCGAAAAGCCAAAAACTCCTGGTTTGGAACTAGGAATAAAACTTATGACATCGTAAGTCCTTGCGAAGTTGGACCAAAAAGAAATGTGCCTGACTACATCAAAAAGCCCAGTTATGCAGACTCAGGTGTTGAACATGAATCTGAAGAAGACATTAAGATAATGGACTGCAAAAGTGTTGAATGTATGCGTAAATCATGTTCTCTTGCCAAAATTGTTTTGGATGAAGTAGCAAGATATATAGAGGTTTAAATATGTTATTACTATTTTTATATTTTATGTGTAGTTCTTTTTTGTGTATAGATAGCTTAAACCTACCCAACCTAAAAGACAGTTCATTTTGAAAGTGAATTTTCAGTGATTTTGCTGTACTTTAAATGCTCTGGGTCCTTTGATTTCCGAATTTTTGGATTCCTTTTTGCCAAAAGCAGGTCCATATTTAAAATATGAATTAAAATCAAGGATTTGAAAACAAGAGGACTATATTTGATCTTTAATTAGGACAATGTTTTTAATTAAGTCCAAATACCTGTATCAAGGACCAATGACATAATTGCTCCGAATACTTGCTCCTTAAGGTATTAATATAGAAAACAAATACTGTATTTTCGATATAAAGTTTAGTTATAATTTTGCCAGCATAAATCTGCTGGCATTGAAAATTATGCATCCTAAAGGATGCCTTACTTATAACTTGTTTTGGAAAAGGATGCCTTACTTATAACTTGTTTTGGAAAAGGATGCCTTACTCATTAAATAATCACAGCTCATTGATTAGAACTTAAAAATTACCTGCTTATTAATGATTCAGTTAAATTTGAAATTTCATTTGGCAAACCCCCTTCCAAAAATATTAGATTTCAGAGCTTCTGTTTATAAGGGCTGAAGGTTACCTGAACCTTGTGAAAATTCATATAAAATATTATTTAAAAATAATACTAAATATGTTTGGTCCTGTATTTTCATACTTCTTATTAAATTAGATCATTTGATATTAATTCATCATTTGTATGTTTTATTTTTTATACTTGCTTCATGTCTAGTTAACAGTGGCGTTCAGAGAGAGGCAAATGGGGCTACTACCCCAGGCATCTAAACTAAAGGGAGATCCAGTTACTGGCTAAGAATACTAAACATTTTAACCTATCACTATTATTATTTTGAAATTAAATTTTATATGAAATATATATTTAAATCAAGAAAAATATTTTAGGAAGAAGGAATCATGATTTACAAATAACTTTAATTATAAAGTTTTAGTTAGTACCTTTAAATGTAAATATTCTTTACATCTAAAAAGAAATTAGGAATATTTTGTTAATAGAAACAATAAATTTTTTAACTAAGAATAATTTCCATTTGCATTACATAATACTGATTTAGGACTGTTTTTAAAAAGAAAATATTCATTTCCCCCCCTATATGATTATATACCTCTTTTCAGAGTATCTAATCGTGGAGTTTGTCCCCATGGAGTTTGTCATGAAACCCATCTATGTTTTATTAACTGCTAGTTAAGGAACTGGAAATAAAATAGCTTGTCTGTTGTTTTATGGAAATATCTATTTAAAATTTGTGCTAAACTTTGTATACCAGTGCTATCTTTTAATTTGAAATACTCAGATATTTTTTAGTCATTGCAATTTGAAAAATGTTGCAATTTTGTGTAATTTTAATAAATCTTATTTCTAAAAAGGTTGGTGTAACAACTGATGAGTTAGATTCAATTGCACATTCGACTTGCATTAATTATGGGGCATATCCATCACCTTTAAACTACAGAGGGTTTCCTAAGTCAATTTGCACATCTGTCAATAATATTGCCTGTCATGGCATACCTGATAGTAGAAGATTGAAGGATGGAGACATTATCAGTGTGGATGTCAGTGTAGGTAAAGCTCATGATTTTTATTGAAAAAGAGGAATACTTGTTTTCGTTTTATTGTCGTCTCACTTGATTTTTGCAAAATGTTGATTCATTATTTAATTAAACTGCAAAGTATCAATAATATTGATCCTTTCATTCTATGTATCTGTATTTGCTGAACTCTTAATATACCCTTTTTCATAGCCAAAATTATTTTCCTTGATCATTTTTAATTTTATATTAATGTTAGAAAAGGAATATAATTTCATTGGGTACTTGGACATTTAGGGAGCTGTAAAACACTTATTGCCACTGTACCTATATTATTAGCATATTAGGTTCCAATTTGTGCAATTAACTAAACATAAAAAGGATCAATAATTATTATAGTGAGAAGTTTATTTTTTGCCTGCAGATAAACACCACTTGTTATTGGGTTGTTTGGAAAGTAATTTCGTTTTTTTTTTTTGTGGGGAAATGAAAGACAATTTTCGTATAATGAATAAATATTTTATTAAATTATTTATTGGCCATTCTGATTCAACACCTTTTGCCATCTTTCTGGTAGTAGCATGATTCCACGGTTTGGTCTTTGCTGGCAAAAAAACTGATCCAGGTATTTTTTGACCTCTTTATTTGAAGTAAAGGTTTTACGGTCAAAAAAATTTTGTAGTGACTGGAGCAAATAATAATCCGAAGGCGCCAGATCTGGAGAATATGGTAGGTGTGGCAGTGTATCCGATTCAAACTGTAAAAGCTTTTGGTGAGTGACCAAACTTGTTTGAGATCTCGCATTATCTTGGTAGAACATTATACCTTTTCTGTTGATTAATTTTGGCCTTTTCTGTTGAAGAGCATCATCAGTTTGTCCAGCTGACAACAGTAGACTTCCAAATTAAGTGTTGTGTTATCCGGTAAAAGCTAAAAAAGAAACTATTCCTTTAAAATCCCACCAAACAGGCAGCATCACCTTTTTTTGATGGATATTGGCTTTCGAAATGCTTTGAGCCAGTTCATCTTTTTTGCTCAATGATCTTTTGCGTTTGAAATTGTTATAGACAACCCATTTTTCGTCCCTAGTAATGATGCGCTTCAAAAATGGATCATTTTCGTGACATTTGAGAAGTGAATCACGGACGTCAACGCTACTAGACAAATTTCTCTCCGTGTGAGCATGGGGAACGCATATATCGAGCTTTGAGGTTAAACCCAAGCCTTCCAAGTGGTCATAAACAGTTGAATTTGATAAATGTAACCTCTCCCTGATCTCACGTGTTGTTATTCACCGATTTGCCTCAACTAATGCTTTTATCAGCTTCAACCGGCCTCCCAGAACGTGGTGCATCTTCGACATTAAAATTGCCAGATAAAAATTTTGCAAACCAATTCTGGAAGTGGCGTACTGTCAGCACATCTTATTCATACACATCGGTAAATTTCTTTCTGGCATGAACAGCATTTTTACCTTTTCTATAGTAAAAAAGTAAAATATTATGAAAATGCTGTTTATTGCTATCCATATTTAAAAGGGCACCAACCAACAACTACTGCGTAGAATTAATTTAAATTTTTCACACACAAGCCTTGCTATACCAGCTCTCAAAACATATAATGATAATGCGGCTTAAGTGTGAAGTTGGGTTCGAAAAAATACAAATAAATCCTCTGTCGGAAAAACGAAATTACTTTCTGAACAACCCGATATTATTCTCAACTGATAATGATATTAACATTTTTTGATGAACTGAATTTAGTATGAAATTTTTCTTTACATTTAGTAAACTATTAGTTGTTATAAGTTTAAATTCTCAAATTTCATTGTGATCTCTTTTTTTTCTATTGTTTAAAAACCTATTATTTCTTTTTCTAAATCTACTCTTCAACAATTATTGAGCTTTATTAAATCTGANTCGGTTTTATTGATACATACGTATTAGCGTTTTATATAATATAGATTAGGTTCCAATTTATGCAATTAACTAAATATAAAAAGGATCAATAATTATTATAATTAGAAGTTTATTTTTTCCCTGCAGATAAGCACCACTTGTTATTATTCTCAACTGATAATGATATTAAAATTTTGATGTAGAACTGAATTTAGTATGAAATTTTTCTTTACACTTAGTAAACTTTTAGTTGTTATAAGTTTAAATTGTCAAATTTCATTGTGGTCTTTTTTTTTTCTATTGTTTATAAACCTATTATTTCTTTTTCTAAATCTGCTCTTCAAGAATTATTGAACTTTATTAAATCTGACTAGGTTTCCTCCAACTTAGCTAATATGTTTCTTCCAAGTTTAGAGTATATTAAAATCTTTTATAGTCATTTTTTTTTTTTTTTGTATTTTATTGTTGATGTTCTTCACTGATGCAATCAATTGGTTTAAATTAAATGGTTACAGTACATGTAAAATAAGTCATCAGTGACATTACAGTTTTTAGTTATTACTTTTGTAATCTAATTATTTTATTTGGTAAATAATTATTTATTTTGTATGTTAAATAATTGTCTCTTTATTTATTTTTTGCTTAATTGAAACCAAATGAAAATATTATTGAAATCACTAACTATCACCTTAGAATAGACACTTAAAAAATTCATTTCATAAATATGTATCGCTAGTGTCTCTTTTTAAAACGACGTCATCATTTTACATCTGACTTGTAACCTTTTCGTAAAATGGCTGTCAAAAAGTGTTATTATTTTGGTGAATAAAGACACAAAATTGCTATGATAAAATGAGCATTTAAAAAATTCATTTCACGAATTTGCACCATCAGACTAAAGTTTTTATGGTCTAAATATTTTCTACTCGTGTCACTCTTTAAAATTTTGCCATGCACTTTGCAACTGAGTCGTAAGTTTACCTTAAAATAGTATTGGTGATTAAAGCCCAAAATTGGTATAATTGAATGGATACTTAAAAAATTTATTTCACGAATTTGCATCGCGAAACCATTTTTATTTTCATGATATAAATCATTTCTACTTGTGTCACTCTTTAACATAGCACCATACACTTCGCACTTGAGTTGTAAATTTTCCTTAAAATGGTAATCCTAAAATGCAAAAAATAATTTTTATTTTGGGAGAAATTTTCAAAAAATAATGAAAGAAAAAACTTGTGAAATTTTTAAGTTGCTAGTTTTATTATTTGCAGACCGAATTGTGTTAATATAAATATTATATTTCTGTAGAATGAGACTGAAACTTTGGATTTAATTTGTTTTTATCTTGGACAGCTATTTTAATTAGTTATTACAAACTATGGATATCATTAAAATTAAAACGTTCTTTCTGCTAAAGCATTAAATTTGGTTTATGTAACTTTTTATGAATCACATATGTTAAAAACCTGATATAGACATTTCATTCTATATTTGTAACTAAATTTTATAGTTTACTTTGAGTATGTATCTTTGTTTTTATGTTGAACAGCTATTTTAATTAGTTATCACAAACTATGGATATCATTAAAATTAAAATGTTAAAGCAATAAATTGGTTTATGTAAATTTTTAAGATTCACATGTGTTAAAACCTAATATAGCCATTGCATCCTATATTTGTAAATAAATTTTATAGTTTACTTTAGTGAGTATGTATCTAATGAGGCCTATTTGGGGAATAGGTGTTTTATAATGGATTTCATGGTGACTGTGCTGCAGCATATTGTGTTGGAAATGTTGATGAAATCGGAAAAAAATTGGTGGAAACATCAAAGTTATGCTTAGACGAAGCTATTCAAATATGTCGTCCTGGTCAGTTATTCAGTATGATTGGTAAAACAATCAGGTAATTGAAATTCATTATTGAATAATTGTCTTATTCTGTATAGTTGAAATAATTAGGATGATTGTAATTTATTTCTAAATTATTGATTGATTTTTCAGTATGATTGGTGATGGCAAAATAGTCATCAGAAATTTGTTTTTAAATTAATTGTTGTGTAATTTCTGTTCTGTACAAACAAGAATTTAATCTTAAGTTAATAAATTATTGTAATCCCAGTCATCCATTTTGTCAAAATAATTAGTCGGTTGATCATTATTAAATAATTATTGTCATAGTTATTTGTTTTATTTAATTGATATCAGTGGTGTAAAATTTTTCTTCTTATTGTTATTGCAACTTTAGTAGTAAAAAAATCTACTAATTTCTTTATAATACAGTAACTGACTACTGCTTGAAAAAAAAGTTAATTTGTAATCAAAAGGTTTGATTACAAATCAAATTTGTAATCAAGAGCATGGTTTTAATTCTGAAAAAGTTTATTTTAACCTAAAATTCTAACACCTAACATTTTTGTGCCATTTAATTTTTAAATAATTGTCTTTTTTTTTTTCACAAATTGAACACTTTATTTTGGTTTCTAATTTTTTTTTAAAAAAAGTGTAAAATAATTTTTAGAATTTTTTTTCTTTGTACGAGAAATGAAGCAACATTTTATTCTGTTATACTTAAAGTAAAAAGTCAAACTAAAATATGGAACATAGACAGTAAGAATAATTTTGAAAATTGGAATTGAACTGAGATTTGTAAAATAATATTAAAGTAAAAAACAAAAAATTAAGTGTTTACAGAAAATTAGTAGTTTTGATGTAATTAAAATAGCAATGATTAATCNTTTTTTTTTTTTTTTTTTTTTTGAAAATATTAAAATAGTCATTTTTTGAAAAAGTAATCTAAATATAGGTTGATTGCAAAAACTCACATTTAGCACTAAAACATTTCACAGAAATTTCTATTTCGTTTCTATCTTACTGAAACATGACTTTTTAATTTTTGTGTATTATAAATTGCTTAAAAGTGCTTTATTTATCAATGTTTAATGTTGATAACATTTGTTAACAAGATTTGTTAACAAGTCTTAGCTAAACAAATAAAATTTATTATTTTAAATATCTACTAATTTTATATTCATGAGAAATTCAAAACTAGTTTTAAAAAAATTAAAAGTTTATTTACATTGGATAGTTACGTAACTTAATAAATAGACAAAAATATATTCTTGTGAAACATTCACAATGGCAGCAGTTTTTTTTTTTATTTTAATTCTAAAAAGAATGTCCTTTACTAATTCTAAACATTGGAACTTTCCCACTTTAAAATCAAATAAAACTTACAAATCCCCTACAAACTAAATATAAATCTGTATTCTTGGACAAGAGAAAAGGATACTCCCACTGCTGTTTCTATGGAAACTCCCACACTTGTTTTCTATGGAAACATTGGACACCCTTTACCCTGAACCTCATTGGTTGAGAAATTTTACCAATGGATCCTATTTCCCAGCTGGGATGTTTTGAAATCTCCTCACCTTTTATATTCCTGTGGGCACTGAACGAACAGCCCACGACGGTGAAATTACTGTGATCTGTGTCATTGTGGAGCAACTGGTATGCTTTCTTGACGAATTTGCGACAAATGTTTTCAATATTTCCGACTCGTTATCAACTTTTTACTGAATAAAATCTTAGGACAGTCTTTCTTCTGATGATACATTAAAATGTCAAATCTCAATTATTAAATTACAACGACTAGGAAAATCTGTCACTCTGCAATGAATCATTTCCCACTGCGGAAATGGAGAATGATTTGGCCAATGAGGGCACCTCTATACAACACGTCAATAATGACCTGCCCCCTTTTTTAACTTTTAAATGAGTTTTCAAAAGAAAAGTCTTCACTAAATTCAACAAGCAACTAATGGTAAGAAATTCTAACAAAAAGTGGAAGGATCTCGAGCCAGATAGCATTCCCAACTGGCTGTAGTTCCAGCTCTTTGTAGAACATAATTGTCTTGCCGCTTACTTACACAAATTCAAGCTAGCTTCTGATCCATATTGCTTTATATGTCAAGGCTAATTTGTAATGGATGGCTGCCATGTCCTCCTTTGCAGTACTCTTGTTGGAGCAACTATTCCTGGCCAAAACTAAGTATCCTAGGTACTGCTAGGAAACAAGGTGTCTAATAAGGAAATTACTGTTTTTAATTTTTATATCCTTGTTCTCTTGAGTTGTGTTATTTTTATCCTATGACTATCCCCTCTGCAATTACAATAATTAAAAAAAATCGAAAAACATTGGATCAATAATATTGGAATAGCCAATTTTTTAAATTTTCCAAATATAATATTGTTCTGTATTTTTTCAATACTGTATTTTTTCAATACTGTATTTTTTTAATACTATATTTTTTTAATACTGTATTTTTTAATGCTGTATTTTTTAATATTGTATTTTTTAAAACTGTAATAATAAGAGGTTATATCTGTTAACTATAAGTGACCATTAATTTTATAACAATCAATTGCAAAATAGAAAGTAAAAAACTAATTATCTACTCTCTTTTTCTTAAATATCCAAAGATATTCCTTTTTGCACTACTCAAATTGCATCTACTTTTATATACAACTTTCAGAATTGCTAAAGTGCAAATATTAATTTTAAATAGTTTTATATTTATTTATGTTGGTTAATCTGGTTTATCTTAATTTTTTTAGTAAACTTGCCAGAGACCGTGGATGTTCTGTTATACCTGCATTTTGTGGCCATGGCATTGGTTCTAAATTTCACTGCCCTCCTAGTATACTACATTATGGTAAAGAGAAAATACTTTATTTAACTCTTTTGCTTTTATTATTTTTACATCTAAATTTTATGCTTAAGCTTAAATTTCATCATTTATGTTATACTTATATTCATTAGTTTACAAAAAAATTTTGTAAAAAAAATTGACTTGTTTTGACATTTTCACAATATATTTCTTGTGCAGTATCAACAATAAGCCTTTTAATTTAATAGTGGTGTTTATGAGTATAACTTAAGCAATACTCATAAACACTACTTTGATAGTGAAATAGAGTAAATCAAAATAGTATTTAAAAAATAGTACAATTAAGAGCTGTTAATCTGAATGCAGATTAACCCATCATCCAATTATTTTTAAGAGCAGAAGTTTAAACCTATTTGACAAATCCAAAAGAATCATATTATGGAATTGATAATGTTGAAAGATAAAAATGAAAACAACATAGTACTTGAATATGGTTTTGCCCCAGTAACTGTATCAAATAATAATAAAAAGTAATGATTCTATTTTAAACTTTGTTTGGGGCTAAGACGAAGGCAATATAAAATTACAAGGATGAAAAAGTCTACGTTTGAAGATGTTTATAAAGCATGATATATTTGGCACTTACAGAAGGACAAAAGCTGCTGAGATTGATTGCAAAAGAAAAGAATATCATTTCTTATTTTTATAATTTGATTAAATTCAAATATTAAAATAATGTGGTTTGATTTTATAGACTATCCAAAGATTTCTCTGATGTTAATTTTACTTTTGCTAATACACAAAACTATATACTTGTATATATATACATAACTAAACAAATTAAATGTCAAACTTCAACGCTTATTACTGGGAACTGACTTGCAACTATTCTTCACTTCACTACCCTCTTTGTCCATCCCATCTTTATCCAGTCTCAAGCAAAAATTATCCATCTCTTTCTAAAAACATTTCCTTCTTTTCTGAACTTCAGGCCAAGACTCGTTCACTTGCATAACAAAGTCCTGGCACCAACCTTCCTCCCACCAGTATCATCTTGTTAACCTTCTTCCCTGATCATACAGTAAAACCTTAAAAACAATAGCAGACCTATCCCTGCACACAAAAAAAGAAAAAATGTGCAAATTTCCATACGCACAGAGATTAGCCACACAATCAGCAATAGCCATGAAATAAACCTCAGATACACTTAATTTATAAAAAAAATAATAATACATAATGATGAATCACAAAACATTTATACCATTGAGACCTCTTGTACAGGCATAGATAATTAAAAAAAAATTATAAATCTGTAAATCCATTTTATGTTTAATTTGTAGATTGTTGTACAGTGCGCCAAAAAAAAGGACCGTCCGGAATAACTTTTAATGGGATCTTTACCTTCTAGAACTCTTTCGTATTGATTCAAGGGTCTGACTTTAAATATGCTAATTAATTCATGTAGACGATATTTTAAGTTACGAAATTAGACGCAAAAACCTACTTTCTCTGAATAAACATCTTTTTTTTTTCTCAATTGCTTCGGATTTCTGACCCCCAAAGTATAAGGGGTAGCTGCAATATGAGAGATATGGTCCCGATAGTTTGCTCCAAAGTTTGGACCCCTTTATGTTAATTTAACTTTTTGCGCCATATTTTGAGAACTTTCTGGGGGAATGGAAAAAATTTTGCGCACAGTTTTATAAAACATTTATTTATCCAAACATAATTCCATGCAAAAAAATAAATTTCGGTTATTATTTTTTATCATTTAATTTAATAATAATCAAAAAAAAATTTTTTTAATTGTAAGTTATAAAATTTTTTACATCATTTTAAAGTATGTAAATTTTCATGGCAAAATACAAAGTTGGAGTGAAATCTGTTGATTAGTTCTTGAGATTTCAAATTTTAAAGAAGTCGTATATTTAAAATTCGATTTCTCCGTCCATTTTCTTTTCTTTCTTTCTTTCGGCCCACAGTACAATCTGAAATAATGCATCAGCATCATTATGATGCTCTCACCCATCAACCTTCAGACTAGAAATCATTAACTTGAATGGGAGTGAAGTCAGAGTCATGACTATGCTAATGAAAGTTAGCTCAGCAAATATGCTGTCTGCATATTACTAAAATAGATGCACTCACCCATTGACCTTCAGACTAGAAATCATTAACTTGAATGGGAGTGAAGTCAGAGTCATGACTATGCTAATGAAAGTTAGCTCAGCAAATATGCTGTCTGCATATTGCTAAAATAGACTTAACTTTGTAAAAATAATATGTAACATGTATGTAATATTATGTAAACTTCTACTTTCCATTGATATTAGCTGGAAAAAAAATTTTGTGTTGACCTTCTTAATATGTGTTAGTAAACCTCATTTTTTATTCTTCAGAGAAATATCATTATGCATAGTAAATAAAGTAAAATAGGCAGTTATCATAAATTCAAATTGGTTTGTTATAAACCTCATGTTAAAAAAAAATCCACTTATAAATATTTTTTCAGCAGTAATGATATTTCTCATAACGATAAGTAAAACTGTTTCTGACACATATTAGGAAGGACAACTTTTGAAACATTTTTGATGAAAAATTGAATCTGGGTACTTAATGACCCACTTTGCTTCTGCAAAGATCAAAGAAGTTATGATTCTGTAACAGCTTCAATATGTATAAATAGCATTCATATTTATTAAGATTAATTAATTGTTTTAACAGTAATAGTTAAAAATATTTAATTGCTTATTGTATTTTATCCTTTCTTGTTGATAATTTTTAGCTAAATATTTCTGGAATAAATCCTTAATTAATAAATTAATTATTCTAAAGCATTTCTTATTGTTCTTTGAATATTATGTTAAAATAATGTTTTGATCTTTCAAACTTCACAACTGCTTTTCTCATACACTTTCACAACTTCTGCCAATCATTTCTAAATATTAGAAACTTTTGTTATATTTTTAATAGTAAAATTTACTTATTGTTTTTTTAGACAATGATGAAAAGGGGCATATGATGAAAGGAATGATTTTTACCATAGGTAATTTATGAATGAATAGTTTTTTGTTTATATTTATTTTTTTCATATTGTAATCTAGAATAATCTTTCTCGATAATGATAGGGATAATATTATATTTCTAAAGTCTTATTTCTCAAAAAATAATGGATGTCTAAAACTGCTTTTGAGAAGAAGAAAATTTAAAACAATCTTTTTTATGCTTTTGAAACCTAGTTCCTTCTAAAAACTGGAATTCTAATATTAGTTAATAATTTCATATGCAATTTTATTGGGAAGTTTTTTAAGCTCTGTATTCATATATAAAGTCACGTCCTTAATAACTGACCAACTGATCTTATAAACAAAGCCTGAACTACTGAGGCTTGAAAAAAAAAATTGGTCGAATTTCTTTTATTCTGCAGGCATCCACTAACGATGGATTTTTCAATATTCCACCCCTAAAGGGGTTAAATAACGGTTATAGATTGTTTGGAGAAAAAAAACAACACTAATTTTGTTATGTTTTAAGCAATAATTTAAGTGCTGTTAAATAATTAGTTATGTTAAATATTTATTTAGATTCATTTTGTTAGGTAGTTTTAAATGCTAGCTTGTGTTGAATAGTTTGATATACATTAGGTACTTTTTTAGAATATTTTGTATTTTTATAGAAATGAAAATTTAGTTATGAAGTAATTCGAAAAATTCTGAAATGGCTGTTGAAATTTTAAACATAAACAATGCCATGAGGCCATATATTGTTTTTACCTTTTCGAGCTATAGCATATATATTATATGATACTTCAGTTATGGCTCGAGAAGTAGTATTGCATGTACTGAAGCATCAGAAAGAATGTGGAGATATATCTTTCACTCCAGTAGCAGAAACACCAACATTGTCGAGGACGGTTTTTGTCTGCACTAATAACACTATTTTTAAAATTGTCTGCAACCTTCAGACACATTTCTCCCGTAGCCTGTTCCCCTAAATCTTTGCGAGGACATCACCGAACGCACCACAGCAGAGTCCGCACAGAGATGTGTCAAGAACAGATATTGCACTGCTCGCAAATACCATTGCCTCCAGTTAGTGACGTCTTCCCTTGCGTTGTGAAAGGGCATGGACAGATCCAACTGTATGAGCCTTTTCACGTAGCTTTTACATGTGCACCCGGTATTTTCCCTCCTCCATTCCTGCTTCCTCTGCACTTGCATTCTTTTTCCGTACGCTCGCAATAAACGAGTCAAATAGCTCGAAGATTCTTAGATCTCAACACAAACTAGTGAATGTGATGAACTAAGAGGCAAATTCTTGTACTTATCAAGTTTTGTGAAATCTTTAGTAGAACAATTCAATGTGTATTTTTGTACTACTGAATCGAATGGTTCATCTACATTTTTTTGAATTAGTTTTCTTTTGTGGATTCTTCTGTAGAGTTCAGAAAGACTGTGTTTCGAATATCTGATATTTAGTAAATGGATGTACAATAAAATGAGCGAAATTGTTATGGAGGGTGATGCACCAGATCTGATACACCTATTTAAAATTGCATTCCATGAACTGGACAAAAAACTATATTTTTGAAGTTTCTTCTTTTTGTTACTTCTACGCCAGTCTCTGAGGCTGCGTTTGAAACTTGAGGATCTGTGATCAATGTTATTGGAAAACACAGACTAAGGTCAAGAGATGGAATAAATGAAGAATTAGGCACTAACAATAAAAGGGTTTTCAGTCAATTAAATAGGCCCCCTTCTGGTTTTAAAGGTACTCGTAGATTTTTAAAAGCAGCATTAATATCGATGTAAGGTTCTGCTTATCCATCGCACTTCAGAAATCCAACAAGAACTGAAGTAATGCGTAACATTAAAAAACAATTCTTCTATGTCTTTCTTTTTTACATACACTAGAACTACATGCAAATTTTGCAGACAAATTATGAAATTTTTAGACCTTGTCGCAGACAGCTACAAAACTTTCTGCCACTGGCTCTACCACCTACTGCTCTGAAATGTTCTGAACTTCCACTTATGGTGTACTGTGTGATTTAATAGCTGCGGTACAGATTTTAAATTATTACTGAAATTCAATCCATGCAGAATTTTAACAATATCACAAACATCTTCTGGTGATCGTTAAAATTGAAATCTAAGTACTTCTGTGCACAAAGCCATGAGCAATAGCTAGTATTACATACAAGATCTTGGGATACTTAGCTAAAAGAAAGCCTTTTCTTTTAGTCTACCACTTTTCGTATTTTGAAACTAATTAGTGATTATTACATTGTAGTGTATTATCTAAAAGAATAAAGTAAAATCTTTCATTTCATAATACTAAAAATACTTTCATTATGACACTTGGTAAGCAATTTTGAATTCTGTTGGTGAGCTAATACAAACATCACATTATCATACCAAATTAAGTGGTTTAAAATAACTTAGCAAAATTAAGTTATTTTGAACCATTATTTGATACTAACGACAAAAAAATCTTTTTTTTAAGTCAAATTTAAGTTTTAAATAATATTTTAATCCAGTGGATGCTGTGTTTAAAATTAATTGGTTTGGTAAAGATTCATTTCAATTTTCTATTCATATGTTTATCTGACTTATGCCTCAATGAAGTAATAAAAATATTCAGCTATAGCTAACTTTGTTATGATTAATATCATCAGTAATGCAGCGTGCATGGAAAATTTTACTTTGTCATAATTAGATTTATTACAGTTAAATATGAAACCTTTCTGGTAAAACGAAAATATTTTTTTCCTATTACTTACAGTTTAAAGTGGAATGTCTCACTATTATATTTGTAATTTTTCCATTCTTCAGGCCTTCTTATTTCTCCATGCTAAATTATTCTATGCAGGAATGTTATTAATTTTAATATAAGGTAGTTTAAAATGTTTCACATTGCCAAAATTTAAAAATTGTGGTTAATAATAATTTTTTGAAAAGTTTGCTAAATCAAATAACACATTGTCAATGTTTTGAATGTTTGACACTTATTTTTTCCTGGTAGTTTTATGGAAATATATTCCGCTAAATTAACATTGCATTTATGGAAATGAAAATGGGACTTTATGTATCGTTAGTTAGAATGGAATAAGTTGTACATAAAAACATTGACTGTAAAATCAAAGTAAATACATTAAATATAATTATCTACAAATGACTTGTTTTGTAGAGCCTGTAATTTGTGATGGTGAGCCTGACATAGTTATATTAGAAGACGGCTGGACAGCAACTACTGAAGATAACAGCAGAAGTGCCCAATTCGAACACACAATTCTCGTCACTGATAAAAGCGCTGAAATATTAACGGTGCCTGGTGCTTTTAAAGTTGATGAAAGCTCAGTATAAGATACTGTATCAAATTTTTTGAAAGATTTTCTCTACTTATTGTTAAAAATATTTTCATAGAATTTATTGTTCAAAATATACTGTAAATAAAGTATAATTTGTTAAATATTGTTGTTTTATTTGCTTAAGAAGTTTTAAAGTTTATCTTAATAGGGATTCCAACATGTGTTTATAAAGAGCATAGCTGTACAAAAAGATCATTTGAAGAATTGTTTGTATCATTAAAGTTAAAAGGAATCATAAGTTTTACCTAAAAATAAAAGTAAAACAATTGTATTGGTTTGTCAGCCATGGAGATCTTGAGGGTGAAGGCTTCATGATATCCACCAATAACATGATGTTGGCAATATTGTGCACTGTCTTCTTTTATTCCAATTTTAAATTGGATGGGCTTCTAACCGCTGCCATGAATAAGAACTCGGGTCCTACATAATGACAGTTCAGTGAGTTAACCAGTGTGCCCTCATGCCATTAATTAATTAAAATAAGAATAATTAACTAAAATAAGAATATTTATTTAAAATAAGAATAATTAATTAAAATAAGAATAGTTACTTAAAACTAATTACTCCTGTTTTCAAAAAATAATTTCGATTTTAAATATCAATTATTGCATTTATTGTGACCACAAATTTAGCTCTTGTCAGTTGCTTTAAAAAAAAATTCCAATGTTTTTAAAAAGAAGCTGTGCAAATCGTTAATTCTTTATATTGAAGTTTTGATGCAAGAACATAACCTTGAATTAACATATATAGTTTTATGCATATGTAATAAAGATCCTAGTTTCATAATTAACTTAATTGCTAATAAAATTTTTATTTATTTGTTCATAATTAAGTATATTGTTTATTTTTGACTTTTTCTTATCTTGTGAACATTAACAACAAAAAATCATGCTTTTCATGTTTTTTTAAATGTGTCACTTACCTGCCAACTACTGTGGCATTTAGATCTACAATTTTCCTAAACATTTAAAGTAGTATTAAAATTTCTGCTTTAACATGATTTTAACCACTGAGATGTTTCAATAATTCAAAGGTATGTATTAAACACCACTTGACATGTGTATATGTTTTTAAGTACTCACTAATTTTTAAAACATTTACTTACTTAATTCTCATTTCACTGCCACTATAAATACTTAGGAAAATACTTTAAATACTCTACTTTATCATTCTTACAGTCAGTACATTGTATCATTATCATTCAGCTTTGTATTTCTGATTGATGTCCGTCTCAAATTTCTCTTCTAATTGTATTTATTAAGGCTGCATTTTTTAAAAAGTTTTATTACCATTTTTGTTTAATTTTTAGAAAAGTAACTTACCCTTACAAATTTTACTTTCAATGCATTTTGCATTTTATAGCAGAGCTTTAAACTGTACATTGCTTTCAATGTCGTACTGAGGTACTCAGTTTACTTAGCTTTTGTTTGCAAACATATTAATTACTGTATCAAATTAGTATTTACAACGATATTTCATATGTTTTCTAAAGTTTTGCTCATTAATATTTATAATAAAACACATTTAAAAACTTATAAACATTTTAGCTAATAGTACATACTAAAACAGTAATCTTAAGAATTATTGCAAATAGATTGCTATCCTGTGGAAGTCAAGGTCCTTCATGGACTGTAGAGCTGAGTTGTAACAAGTAACATACTGAAACATTTTAGCTAATTATGCATTTAGCTGATAATATATTTTAAAATGTCAAGTGATTGGAGATCATGTACCATATTTTTAAACTCTTAAATATTTATTTTCTTTTAATTGTTACGTTACCAGACTCGGTTTTTATTGGTTACTTTGCTTTTGTCGATTTGCTTCATGTTTGTAAAAATGGAATCTCCCAATTAAAATTTTAACTGCTATCTGACTAGCTTTAATTTTAACTAGACTGCTGTGCTGAATGAAAATGCAAGTTTAAATATTTATCTGACTGTTAGTAAAACAATTTATCACCAAAAAGTGTTCATAATTAATTTGAATTTTGACTGTTTTTGCGCTAGTTAAAGTTTTTAACTGGAACTGTGTATGTAATTACATTTCATGTTTCAAATGCTTGCTGAATTGCCTGAATTGAAACTTTATCATGAAATGAATTATCAACTCCTTTCCCCTTCTCTGTCATAAACAAAATCGCAGGCACAAAACTAATGAGAAAAAAACATAATGAAAGTTTTAAAAACTCAATTTCTCCACTGAGAAAAAGAGGAGAAAATTATTTTATTTTTTTGTCAAACCTAAAACAAAAAACGTCAAGTGTTACACTTTTATAATTAACTTCTATCACAAACGCTTTTCACTTTAGGTTAGACAAAATTAAATTTATTTTGTTCCATTTGTCCATAGATTTACTTTTTTTTTATCTTATTCTTTTATTACATATTGTCAATTTCATAGTGCTGGATTCTGATAGTTATCACGATTTTCTGATTTAATTATGTTTTATTACTAATCATTTTAAATAAAATTACATTTAATTTTACCATCAGCCAACCAAGCTTTGCAATCATTTCAAAATTTTTGTAAAATTTTTTCATAGCTTGCAGAACTGATCAACTCATAGTTTGCTAAACATGAAATAAAGAAGAAAAAAAATTTCTTCCAAGGACCATTATAGTAAATTATTTTATTAATAATTTACCTTTAACTCTCTTTTATAGGTGCTTATAAAACTAATTACATTAAGTAGTTCTTAGTTTTAAAAATGTATTCGTTCACTGAGCGAAACACAATAAGTTAATTTCTTCACATTATTATTTGACCTATATTTTCTAACAAATAATATGATTAAATTTATTTTAAAAGTATTAGTGAGACATTTTGTTATAATTTTTAATTTATCTTTTTGAACCTTTATTTTGGATTACTTAAAATTTACAAATGCTTAAAATAAGAAAGGAATAAAGTTTATAACTGTTCTCGTCTTAAATATTTGGAAATATAATAAATATTCCCAAAAAATTGTGATTTCTAAGCAATTCAATTTTTAAAATTTGCCTATTTAGTTTAGTCTATTAATATTTCTTTACTATTTGGGAAACTGGACTAAATCAGTACAAATATCTAAAGCTTCATTTTGTAAATCAATAGCTATTCCTTATCAAATATTTATCAGATTTATTACTTAATTTATATATAAATAAAAGGAAAAAAAATCTGGTTATAGTTTATTTTAATATTTAAAAAAAGATAATTATTCATAAAATCAAAATATTCAACCTACCAATTTTTTAATTGTATACTTTTATTTATTTAATACTTCTAAACCTTAATTGTTATTAATTTGTTTCCCTTCTACAGAAATGCACGAAAACCCACTTCTTAAACTGCATTTTGAATTTGCCTCCTAAAAATTTTGACTTTTTTCTTTCCCCCACCAATAATATTGGAAACTTTTTTTTGTGAAAATAAAGAAATCCTCAGCTTGGAAATGTCTTTAGCTGGCAAGTGACTAGTTTTTATAGGTTTTGAGTTCTCTTATCAATGTTTTTAATAGCTCCCGTACTCTTTAAAAACTAAAATAAAGCAGCTCTTCGAATCCGAAACCAACGAGAATTTTGATAGAGACAATCTTCGTTTGGCAACACTGAGGCAAACAATTGCTAGCGCCATCCATCGGCGAAAAATGAATTCAAGGAACCGCTGCCACTGTTTACCATATGAGCGTCTGCGTTCAGCTGTAACCTTGATCATATGCGACGGCTTACATATCTGCCTTTTTATCTTTGCATAGGAGATGCATCATAAGGAGAAGGGTGAGTTCTCTTATCATAACATTTGGCGGGAAATGTGTATTGAGGTTGGCGCATATTTTGTTCAGGCGATAAGTGTTTTCTTAAATCTTGTTGGTTTTCTAAAAGAAGACATACCGCTGACATTTTGCGCAATCGAAGATACTGGTAGCTAAGCATTCTATCATTTAAGAGCAGTGCGATAATTCATTTTTGGAGAAGATTTATTTATCTTCATAAAATTTCGGGACTTGTAATCTCATTCAACTATTTATAGTGGAAAATAAATTTTGAAACAAAATTTTTAATTTCGAGTGGGAGTATAAGAAAAATTTTATTTTTTATTCTTAAGTATTTTTTTTTTTTTTAAAGATTTCTGTTAGGCTTGTTTTATGGTTCATGAATATTAAGTATAAAATATACATCTTTTTTTTTTTAAGTAGACTGTTTAAATTATTTTTCTTCTTTAAAATCATAATGAAAAAAAAGTTCAGTTATTCTAAAAGTTATTAATTTTTAAAATATTTTTAACAACAACAATAAGTTGTCAAAAAAAAAAATTACTGATTTATAAATGATTATTCTCTTGCAATTAAAATAGTTTTTTTTTTTAATAAAGTGTTAATATTTATAGAATTGATTTATTAAAATTATTTAATTGACTAATGGAGAAATAAATTTTGGGGATAAAATAAATATTTGAACTAAATAGAAAAAAAACTCGATTAAGTTTTTTTTTTTTTCGTCCATTATATTTAAATACGCTCTCTTATAACCTTTTAGGACACTTTTAACTTAAACCAGTCGTGTACTATCTAATTTTTCATTTACTATTTTCTAAATTGAAAATATTATCGATTTTTTTTTTTTGTTGCTTTTTTTCATAGAAGCTGAAAAAAAAGTGAAAAGAAAAAAGAGGAAAAAATCCCTTTCACGCGTGTTCTTTAAGGGTAATTTATTATTTGGAAAAGCATTTTCCCTTTCTCTGGTTGATTTCTTGTACCCGTCGAAGGCAAATAACCGGGTCAGAAACAAGAATGATACATGTGGATGGTTTTTGGGATTCGTTCCGGATCGCGAAGGGGGGAAAACAAAAATCTCATTATTCGTTTTTCTACAGCTCTGTTTCTAAGATTGCGTGATAGAATATTGAGATTTATTTTTTGCTCGATAGCTATTTTATTTGATTACATTGAATAAATGTATCTCTTGTAAACACTATTTTCTATCATTTGTCATGAAGCCGGCTTTTTTTAAATTCAGTCTTCCAAATTTATGTGAAATTTGTTTGTTTTCTGTATTAGGATTATTATTATTAGCTCCGTAATTATTGAAGGATAATATGCTTTGCCAAGGATTTTTATTATTATGAAATGTTTAATTTAAAATTTTGTTGTCCGGTAATGGTTTAATGGTATGGTTTAAAATGTTGAATGGTAATTATATTTACTGGTGTTTCCGCATGTCTTTGAAAAACTTAACGTGTTACACTAAAGCTAGTAGGATTTTTTAAAGATACTATTCGTGTACTAAACGAGAACTGTTTAATGTTTAGAGTTCTGATTTTTTTGTAACGATGCATTTTTTTAAATATAAAATAATGTATAATGTTGACCGCAAAGGTCAACATTATACATTATTTAAACCGATACCAGGAACATTATTTAAACCTACCGATACCTACATTATTTAAACCGATGCAGGATAGCAGGAAACCTTATTGAATAAGGTTTCCTGTTATCTCTAATTTATGATTATCCATTTTAACATAAAAAATATACATTCATTTCTTTTCTTCTCTTCTATGATTTAAAATTTTAGCATGTATTTAAAATTAAGAATATTCTTAAAATACTGTAGCAATGTTTCTTTTTTTTTTTTTAATTTTCTTGTGTTATTCATTATTTCCATTATTTATTTCAGTATTTTAGTCAAATTTAGTACATTACTTTTCATTTACACAAAAATCCGAAAAAGGTTTTTTAAGATTCTCCTTAAATCTTTATTTTAAATATTTTTTCTCACCTTCTTTTTGTATTGCTTTTACCATTTGGTTAAGCAAAACAATCTGTGTAATGATTTTTAAAGACAACATTTAATTTATTTAACTTTTTAACAAGAACATTTAAGAAGGGCTTTTCACAATTTTTTTTCAGTAATTGTCTGAAATCGACTAGAATTTCCTGTTAATTTTACATCTACCTGAAATGTTTGGAATTGTACAGTAAAAGAAAATTTATAAATGAAGAATTAGGAATAATAAACCACCTTTTCAAAATTTTTTAGAACAGCACTCTTTTAATAAGTTTTCATTTCAATAGTGAGAAACACAGCGACTTTAATATAGACAAAAAGTTATTTAATAGAAATTTTAGAAACTTGAAAAGTAACCTAGAAACCATACTAAGAAAAAATTAAATGTAACAACATCACCTTTATAAAAGGTCGGCTTAGCACTATATCCCCATACCTTACAAATGTAGGCTTAATTAAAAATGTATATATATGTATATGAGATATCTCATATATATATATCTCATGTATATATATTTATATATTGGAGAAGTTGTTTACCAACCAACCTCTGTATTAAATGACGTGTTATGAGCTTGAGATTCTAAAACTCTACATTTGAAATTTCAACTCTAACTGATCAGTACTCTGACCAGACGTCATAATGATATTACATACGTAAAATTATTAGAAATTTTCATAATTTACGTCATTTTTAGGTAATCTATAATATATTATAACAGAAATATTTGATCTGAACACAGTAGCAAGATCACAGTCTACTACCTCTTTAACTCTTTGCCTAAACAGATTGTTGTTTTCTAATTAAACGGTTGTGTACTAAATTCAGTACTTAATTTTGAAGTTATGAAAACACTTTAGAGGTAGAAGTTTGTGTCGTTTTTAGTCTGGAACCTCGTTTTCTAGATTATGTACTTGACAAAACTTTCCGTTAACAGATCCAAGTAATGGAAAATTCTTATAACGCTTAGAATTTTGTTTAAAAACTTAGTTTTCAACATTCCCTAGATACTAGACAATTCATGTGTTTTTTATTGAAAAGAATCATATCCCGTTTTATTATTAAGAATTGGAATTAGATTTCATTCATTGATAAGCTTCGAATTTTAATTTTCAGACTATTTCCTCAAAGCCGTTCGAAAAAAACTATATTAGTTTCGTACTATCTGTCGATTGTTGTAACTGACATGTCTCTATCCTTGTTAAGAACAGTGATTTTAATCGCCTTCGTTTACAATTTTGTAGAATCCGGAATTTGTGATTGCTCCCGATCGTTTTCCTGGTAAGAGGGAGTGGTCAGGTGAATCTCCCGGGAAAGTCGTCAGAACGTTGGAGGGACACTTTTGGAAGCAAATCTCCCTCCCCTCTTTTCCTCAGGCGACCCCTTCCTACGTGTCTCTCATCTTGAAGACTTTGGGGGAGGGGCGGAAATCACTGGACTGAACTGTCAGTGTGGGGGGGATTGCGCGCTCTGTGGCATGCAACCAGCACAAGCGCCTCTGCTCGAAAGGGGGAAATAGCCATTCATCTATCCGCCTTTGCGCCCCTGGTCAAAGATCTCTTGGATTGAACATAGGACCGCCCCGTGACTGAAACTGGAGATTAGAAAGAGTGGATGGAAGCTCCCTACATCAATATCTTTGGGAATATCTGGACCTTTGTTTCATTCAATGTCCCTTTCCTACAAAGGGATTACTTCTCTGTAAGACTAGATATAAAACTAATACTCACAAGTAATTTTAAACAAATCAATAAGACAAGGTTTAGTTTATTATTTCCAAGTTAAAGTAAATTTCTGAGAGCGTGTTTTATTTATTTATTTTCCAAAACATTGTCTTTCTTTTCTATTTGAAAGATTTGTTAGTTGGAAAAAAAATTTGATAGGAAACACTCTGCTAAAGTTATAGCAGTGGAAGTAAATTTTTGAGTATGTTTGATTTTCAATTTGTTATGGTCCGTTTCCATTTGAAAACATAGTCGAAAGAAATTGTAAGGAAATAATTAAAAAACGCTTTAAGTACTACTAAAATGTATAACGTAACAGTGTAATAAATTAGAGATACTTATGGTTTCAGGGTAATAAAAGTAATTTTGAAGTTAAAGTAAATTTTTGAGAGCGTGTTTTATTTATTATTATTTTTTTCTTTTCAAAACATTGTCTTTCTTTTCTATTTGAAAGATTTGTTAGTCGGGAAAAAAAATTGATAGGAAACACTCTGCTAAAGTTATAACAGTGAAAGTAAATTTTTGAGTATGTTTGATTTTCAACTCGTTATGGTCCGTTTCTATTTGAAAGCATAGTCGTAAGAAGTTATAAAGAAATAATTAAAAAACGCTTTAAATTTTACTAAAATGTATAACGTAACAGTGTAATAAATTAGAGATACTTATGGTTTCAGTGTTATAAAAGTAATTTTGATGTTAAAGTAAATTTTTGAGAGCGTGTATTTTTTAATATATTATCATTCTTTTCTATGGGAAAGCTTTTTTAGTCAAAAAAAGTTATTGGAAAATACTCTGTTTAATACTAAATTTATTACGTAACAATGAAAATTAATTTTCGCTAGTGTGTATTTTTCAACACATTATTATTCGTTTCTATTTGAAAACTTAGTCGTAAGAAATTGCATGGAAATTATTTGGAAAAAATATATATTCTAAGTACTACTAAAATTTATAACGTAACAGTGAAATAAATTGAAAATATTTTTGGTTTATAAAAGTTAGTAAATCTCAGTTAGCAAAAGGAATCATATTAACAGCATGAGAATTATTATCTAAGCACCTAGAAACTAGTAGTAAGGAGAAGAAAAAAAATGAATAAATGCGAATAACTATTTATATGATAAAAAAATGTTCAGGTACAAAAGTATAATCTTCGTGATTCAAATAGTTTATCTGTTGGTACTGATCAATAAGTCAATAGAGCCGTGGTGGCTAAGGGGATAGAGCTCTCGCCTCCACGTGAGGTGACAGAGGTTCGCATCCCAGTGATGGCTGGCAGATACAAATTCTGCACCCGGCTTGCACCAACTACAGTGCTGGCGTAAAATATCCTCAATGGTAGGTGGATCATAGAGTAGAGTCTCCTTGCCATCAGGCTAACCGTGGAAGGTTTTCTTCTTTATGTAATGCAAATGCGAGTTATATCCATCTAAAAAGTTCTCCAAGTAGGCAAATTTCTCCCGATACTTGATTCAAGAGTTCCCTTGTCTTCTGGATTGGATTCCAAATTACAAGGCTACGGAGTTGAGCATTGGTGGTCGTAAACTCAAAATTAGGTTGACTGTTCAACGACGGATATTAAATAAGTTGTGATTTGTATTTTATTTATTTATTTATTGAAAACAAAAGCACATCTTCATTGAATAAATTTGCCAGAAATTGATGAGACTCATATTAAGCACTTTCGCGAATAAAGACGAAAAGTCGAAATTTAAAAATTATATCATCAGCTCATTTAATTATTTATGTTATAAACAATATTATTTTATTGCATTATAAACAAAAATATTTTTATTCTATTTTACGTTTTGATATTCTTCTTTCAAAATAATTTCTGAATTCAAAATATTTTTGCATTCATTTTTATTGACTCAAAATAGTCCCATGTAAAAATCTTTTTAAAAATAAGTTTAAAAAAATTATGCATGCAATTATTAAAGTTGATCTCAACATTAAGTTTTCAGCTACTTAATCGATTATATATTAGTAACAACGGTGCTTTCAATAACCAAGTACGTTTTTGACACTGTTTTATTAAATTTAAGAATAAAAGCGTTTTTTTTAAACCATATAAAAATAAAATCTGTTTTTTAATTATATAAAAATGTAAAAAAATTTATTTTGTTAATAATCTGTGCGTTTTCTAACATGTATGAATTTACAAAAATTAAAATGTAAAATATGCTTTTATTAATTTTTTATTTTATTATATTTTTTATATATATATTTTAAAAAATGACAAGGATGTTAGTGACCCGAAATGTTAGTCACTAATCAATCAGTCGTCTATCTACATATCCACCATTGAAAAATTTTTGTTTCTTAAAAAAAATCATTTAAAGAAACTATTTTAAATACATGATCGATTGTCACCAACTTGTTCCAATGAGTAATCATGATTCAGACAGATCTAGCATAAGCATATACCACAGTGATTTTATTTTATTTATTTTATTTATTTATTTATTACTTTTTTTTTAGTCATCCGAACTTGTAGTCGACCTTTTTTTTTCCAAGTGGCTCGAAACAAAATTAATACGCTCAATATTCTCCTTTCCAATGTTATTATAAAAGATTAAAGACTTTTTAAAAAATTATCGATAGGATTAGCAAGTAGTATTTCACTCATTTTTGCATTATAGTGTGATAATTTTTAATAACACATTTTGTTTTGTTGTATGACTAATGTATTTTATATTGGCACTATAATTAATTATAATGCCAATATAAAATATTATAGCTAAGTATAGGGTTCACACCAACAATGAATATTTAGTGGTTCATTAGATCCACTTAGATATTCATTAAGTGGTCCAAAACTTTATTATGTTCGACAACTTGAGAAAAAAAATCGAACTTTACAATACCTCATGTTATGGTACACAACAAAGTTATTAATCACTCAGGGGGTGGAGCGTTCGCCTTCCATAGAGGGAAACCGGGTTCGAATCCCAGCGATGGCTGGTCGATACGAATTCAGCAAGGCGATACGGCTCGCAGTTACTATAATGCTGACGTAAAAATATCCTCGATGGCGGATCATGGTTCCCCTTGCCATCCTGCTAACCGTGGATGGTTTTCGAAGTTTTCCTCTTCATGTAATGCGAATACGGGTTAGTTTCATCAAAAAGTCCTCCTCGAAGGCAAATTTCTCCCAATACTTGATCCAGGAGTTCCCTTGTCTTCTGGATTGGGCTCAAAATTGCAAGGCTGTGGAGTTGAATATGAGTAATCTTAAACTCAAAATTGGATCAGCTGCTCAACGACGGTTATGAAATAAAGTAAAATCATCCAATATTGATTATTGTATCGCTTGGATCAAAGTAATTAATCTTTGATTCAATATAAAGTAGTTAAATACAAAAAGGAATTTTTCTCATTCATACTTTCTTGAAAGAAATCCGAGTCTTGGAAAAGCTCCCTTACTTCCTCTGTAAAAAAGTTTCCCTGCCTTTATGATTACTTTGCCGTAAAACATACACAAAGGGGGTTAAAGGTTATTCTGTGTTTCTATTCAGAAATCTGATTTATTTTAGCGGTCCTCTTTATCTTTTTTTTTTTTTTTTTTTTTTTTTTTTTTTTTTTTTTTTTTTTNAAAAAAAAGTATAATTTATTTAAAAAATATTAAGTTATTGACAAAAAGTATTTTTCGTATGAAATATGCCATTATTAGCTTTGGAATTGTGTGTAATATATAAGATATTGAGTTTGAAAAGTATTACATTGCATTTTTTTTAATCGCATTTTATTTAAAACAAAATTTTAAAATTGGTAATTAGGAAATGAATTCAAAATTGCTTGATTTATAAAATCATTTGACTAAATCCCTTTTTTTTTTTAATAATAATAATAATATTGTATCAGTAATTTGAAAATTATAAAATGTCTATATTTTAATTTTATTCTTAAAAATATTTTTCTTATTAACAGGGTTGCATAAATATTTAAATAATATAAAATATGGTAAATGTTTGACTTAATAACATTTTAAATATTTAAGTTCACCTTCTTTTCATTTATGTACTTAATTACTTAACTATTTTATGTTTGAAAAGAGCGAATTATTTCGATTTTTAATTATGACTTTTTAATGATTAAGTTAAAACATCTCACTTTGATCTTTAAAATTTAATTGATAATAAGCAACGCATTTTTTAAACACGTTATAAAGTCATATAAGCTTTGACTGGAAAAATTCATTTAATTGAAATCATTTCATATTAGTTGTTTGCTCATTGGATTATGTGAGCAAAATTTGCTGCTTACTAAAAATTCTTTTAACTATTTCTTAATTATTAATATCATATTGAAAAATCTCTCAGTTTTTATTATAAGTCTATAAAATTTAGTTACAAGTTTCAAATGTTCTTTTTAGCGAATTTAATTTCTAAAAGCGAAATTCAGTGCTTCGAATAAATAAATTCGCATCGGTCTTTGAGTAATGCAACATATCAAATTATTATTTTTTTTTTTTTTGTATTTTTAGACTTGTATTCCTTTGAAAAAAATGTTAGGCTTTTAAGTGAAAAATGGTATTATTTGAAATAGATTGCTTCACTTCAATTTTAAAATATCTTTTGGTTGAACTCTAAGAGCATTTTATTTTATTTTATAACGGATTTAAAAATAATCAGCTAAAAATAAAAAGCCTAAATAATTAACTATTCTCAAACTTGACAGAAAGAAAATAAATTAAAACTTCCGCTTTTAATTACGAATCGTTCTTCTCAAAATTGTCACAAATCTGTAGGAGGAAAAAAAAATTCTTAAAATTGTCTTCCAGAAAATCGTCTGCTGAATCCAGAACAAAGCGATGCGCATACAAGAAAACAATTACATGTCGCCGTTCGTCTTAATCGATTTCTTCTAGGATAAAATTAAGTTCAGACGATTTCTGTGATTATTTTAGCTGGGAAATGAAAAACAGGATTCTGTCACGCGATCTGATTCAAAGAATTTGCACGGTACTTTTCTGGAACAAAATTAGACTAATTCAATGATGCTTTATTTATTTAAATACCAAGATCGTTTTTAGTATTGTTTATAAATTTTTTAAAATTTATCTAAGAATGTAGTTTTGAAACTTTGAACTTTTAAGTTTTTACCTTAAAAAAGTAAGCTATAGTAATATTTTATTTTTTTAAGGTAAACATTTAAGAGTTCTTAGTTTTAAGTTCTTTTTATATCGGTTTGATTTTTTTTTATCATAACTTAATCAGAGACGGAACCAATAAGAAGGATATTCTTATTGGTTCCGTCTCTGATTAAGTTCGTCTTAATCGATTTCTTCTAGGATAAAATTAAGTTCAGACGATTTCTGTGAGGATTTTAGCTGGGAAATGAAAAACAGGATTCTGTCAAGCGATCTGATTCGAAGAATTTGCACGATACTTTTCTTGAACGAAATTAGACTAATACAATGATGCTTTATTTATTCAAATACCAAGATCGTTTTTAGTATCTATATTACATAAAATCTAATACGTATGTATCAATAAAACCGATGATATTTCTTTTCTCGCGTTGGCAACAGTTTTCATTTTTAATTGATAGGATTCGGCGTGCAAGAGCACGTAGTGTGCATCATATTTCTAATCGGGTGAATTCTCACCAAATTATCAAAAAAATTCTCACAAAATTATCTTCATCGAAGCCGACGCTTTACATCCGGCGTTCAGTACTATTTCATATTGTTTTACAACACATGGTTTTAGCCCTTTGGTGGGAAAGACTTTAAAACAAAACTTGCAACAGTTACTTTTCTCAACAACTAAAATTTAGAATAGTGTGATTAAGAAAAATATGCGAACTGTTTTCAATTTTAAATTAATATTGAAATGCACAGGTTTAGAATTTTCTACAGTGAAAAGTTTTCGGAACTTCAGTGTTCAAAAAAGTATACAAAAGCTAGACGTTAAGAACGTATCCAATGAGCGAGCAAAGCGAGCATCGGATTGCGAAGCAATGCGAAATGAACTGCGAAAGCAGTTTCGGGGTTGGCGAGCGCCAGCGAGCAGGGGGCGAAGCCTCCTAGTTGTTTATTAATTTTTTAGCATTTATCTAAGAATGTGGTTTGGAAACTTTTAAGTTTTTACCTTAAAAAGTAAGCTATGATAGTATTTTTTCTTTTTTTAAGGTAAACATTTAAGAGTTCTTAGTTTTAAGTTATTTTTCTATCACTTTAATTTTTTTTATCATAACTTAATCAGAGACGGAACCAATAAGAAGGTTATTCTGAAATTTCAAAATTACTAATTTTCGAAACGCTTCCCTTATATTTTGAGAGTTGTGGCTTATTCTGGATTTTATATCGGAGTTGGTGTAAAACATTTTCAGCTATTACGAGGTATAAAAAAAATGGACTTCAAAGTTTTAATTTTTATAAAAAATATTCTTCATATTTAAATAGAATTATTATTTTGGATAATCATAGTCACGTTAGTTTTATCATTATCAATCTCATTAATGTTTGATCTTTCGCTTGGAGTACAAGTTTAAAAAATCTTTTAATCCTATTTTTTAAAATATTTAGCCTTTTAAAGGGTTCATATTAAGCTTGGATTGGAAAAAGTTTCCGCTGCAAAACGAGGTTTAATAATAAAACGAGGCACCTGATAATAAAACGTTTTATGAATATAAATATTGATGAAGAAATTTTCTTATACAGGCGACATTCAGTAATGTTTTTTTTTTCTTTACATAGTAAAATTTTTTATAAAAACGTAATACCAACACGATATCTGTTTTAGTGATTGAATCAAATTATTTTGAATAAAACTTTTATTTTTATAAATTTTTGTTTAAAAAAATAAAGTATGAATGAGTCTGACTAAAATAGTTTACCTTTTAGAATCTTTTTTGTTTCATTTATAATACTTTTTTCATAAATTACAATAAAAATATTGCAAAGGAAATTTCTTAAAAGTAGAATTAATTCATTTATTACGTATTTATAATATTTATCACAATTAAAATGTAGCTAACGTGATATAAGTGCTAGAATTTAATTGTTTCTGAATTCGACGTTAAATGTTTTCGACGTAATATATGTTTTATAATTTAAAATTAATTAAAAATGGAATCAATTTATTTATTACGTATTTATAATATTTATCACAATTTATATGTAACTAACGTAATATATGTACTAGAATTTAAAAATGTTTCCGAATTCGACGTTAAATGTTTTCGACGAAATATATGTTTTAGAATTTAAAACTAATAAAAAATGGAATTAATGTATTTATTACGTATTTATAATATTTATCACAATTTATGTGTAACTAACGTAATATATGAACTAGAATTTAATTGTTTTCGAATTCGACGTTAAATGTTTTCGATGTAATATATGTTTTAGAATTTGAAATTAATGAAAAATGGAATCAATTTATTACATATTTATAATATTTATCACAATTTGTATGTAACTAACGTAATATATGTACTAGAATTTAAAAATGCTTTCGAATTCGACGTTAAATGTTTTCGACGTAATATATGTTTAAAATTTAAAATTAATGAAAAATGGAATAAATTTATTTTTTACTTGTTTGTCGTATGTATAATATTTATCACAATTAAATTGTACCAAACGCAATATATGTACTAGAATTTAAATAGATTTTTTTACTAGGACTTAAATAATTGCCAATCAAATAATATTTGTAGTCTAACTTTAACAATTATCATGTTTCCTTCTGTTATTTTATTTATTTAGCATAGTGTTATGAAGCTGCAAAAGCTAACAGAATTCAATTATTATTCTTATTGTCTTAACTTCAACAATTATCATTTTACTCTCTTTTTCATTATTATTTGTTCAATGTTTAATAATGAAACTACGAGGATGCAACAGCATTAATACGACTTTGATTATTATATATATTAAATTTAACAATTATTATTTTTCTTTCTTTTTTATTATTATTTTTTCAATGTTTAACAATGAAACTACGAGAATGCAGCATTTTTGAAACAGCATCAATACGAATTTCGATTATTATACATATTAACTTTAACAATTATTATTTTTCGTTCTTTTTTATTATCATTTAATGAATGTTTAATAATGAAGCTATGAGAATGCAACATTTTCTCAACAGCTTAAAAATGAATTTCAATGGTTATGCATATTATTTTCAAGAATTATTATTTTTATATCTGTTTAGTTGTTTATGCTTTGTGATGATGTTATTAGAAACATTTTTGTAACAGTTTTATCACAATAGAAATCAAAATTTAGAGAGGAAACACGTAGCAAAACCATAGTATCCAAAGCATGATGTCATATAAGAAACAAATGCGGCAAATTAGTAGACATTCTGTTTTAATGTTTTTATTCATTTGCTTTCGTCAAATATAGAAGTTTGTTAAAAATTTAAATATTCAAATATCGTTCATTATTTTTAACGAAATTTAATATGTTCAATTGTAAATGAGCAGCTCATTTTTGCTACTTTTTGATTTTATTACGGATTTCTTGGGAGCTACAACCATCCATTGATTTCGAAATCGATTGATTGATTTATTAAAATTCATTCTAAATGTACGTTTGTGATAACTACTACATTGCATTGCATTTATGATGAATACTGTGAAGAAGAAAAAATTTAAAATGTGCATTTAAAACTGAACAAATCTACACAAAGATTTTAATTTAAAAACAAAACTTTCAACCATGTGCTTTTGTTTATATTCGTATTTTAAAAACGACGTCATAGTCTGACGTCACTAGAAACCCTCCAATAAAAATATCATTAGAGGAATAAAACTTCCATAAGAATTCAAATTTCCAGTCATGAAGTGTGGTTTCCATGGAAACCAAAATGGCTGCTGATCAAGCACAAGGAAGAAACTGCAAACGGCGAGATGGGAAACAGTAAAAACTGTTTTCCCCGCAATTGGTTTGTTTAGTTGGGAAAACAAGTTCCCTTGTATCATTATTGAATTTAATACAAAACATTTAAAGTATTTAACAGTTTAAATTATGTTTATTTAATTTGATGAAGATTGTTTGAATGTATCACAAAAATAATGATATTTTGTGTAGTCTACAGTAGATACAAGATTTTAATTCGCTAATCATTAATTTTAAATTTCTGTTTACTTAGTAATCATTAATAATTGATAATAATCAATGATTTAGTAAACACTTTATGTATTTATTTATTTATTTTAAAGTCCATTAATTAAGCTAATTTTTGTTCCAGTTTTCTTTGTTTTAAAATATGTAAATAGCCAAACAAAAATATGTTTAGTTAAAAAAAATGTTTAATGTTTTTCAACAATTAAAAAAAAAATTTCAGCACTTTAAAAGAAACGGTGATGAGCTAGTTGTAAGCTAAGACTGACTGAGCTAGTTTTGAAAGCAATCATCTCACAATTTAAGATAATTTTTAATACTTAAATATATAGAATTGTAACAAGCTACTAGTTTCTCTTATATAGTCAAACCCCGTTATAGCGAACTCCCGGATTAAGTGAACGAAATGTTCGCTCCCGTGCCATGCTATACACATATAATATTATTTTTGTGTGGATATAATGAACCAAAAGAAGAGAGGAAATTGAATATTATGAACTTTTTTCCATCTTCGACTGATTTTTTTTCTTTATTTTTCTGAAAACAATGAAAACATAATACGGATAGTCCGATGACAAAGGGGTTACGACCATGATTTCTACCACTGGGAACACTTAGCGCCAACATACGAGTGAGCACTCGACAAGCTAAGGCTGAAAATTTTTACGTGGGTTGCTTCTTTCAGAAACAAGTGCTCTATGCCCTGAATCATCCCGGCTCTCATTATTTAAATGAATTTTTTTTAATCTCTATGGTATTATAGTTATCGAATCTGATGGCTTGAGCATATTTTTAGGTTTAATAATTCTAATCCTGTTAAAAAAGGTCACTTCTGCAATTTTACAATGTACCAGAAAAAGGAGAAACACCTCGCCTCGCAAGATGGATAGACTGTGTAGAGGCAAACCTTAAGATATTAAAGGTCAATCGTTGGTATACCATGGAGTCTGATAAAGTCCACTAGAGAAATCTTACTGAGGCAGCCTTGGGCTGTTGTTCATATGAAGAAGAAGAATATTGTAGAGTGTTTAGAGGCTCTGCTAACAATTTATTTCTGACTGCGTCATTTTAGCCAAATTCATTTCTTCCCGAAGTGCGTGAGCTTTTCCTTTAAAAGCTTAGTTTCTTCTGGGCAAAGATAGCGATACCTAGATTAACCCCTTGGGGACGGGTGATTCAGAAAAGCATTCGTACAAAATCAGAATCAAGTTGCAAATTAATAAAAAACGGTAACTTAAATGTAGTCGTTGCTAATTTGACAGACTTACTTTGCTTTTACTTTAATTATTGTTTCTTTAATCATATATATAATCAATGTTAATTCAAAGTATAACTAAATAGTTTTAATTTGAACAAAGTAATGGTGAATTAAATTAATCAAACAATTATAACTCCGCCCACAAATAAACTGCTGAAGATATACTTTGATTACCAGTTTTATCTTTTTACCCTAATTGATACGGTTTTATGCTGGCACGTATTTGTGACAGTCGGCGCGAAAGGGTTAATGATGATGAAATCTTCATCAATGATAACAATGCCTGGGTACACTAACTATACTTCCTTTTTTGTGTTTGTTTCTTTCTATTCTTCATTATTTTTTTGGTCAGACATAGTTACTAGCACTCTTTATTCTCGTTCCTCCGTTATATTGTTTGAATTAGCGCAGTACAGCCGTTCTATGTGTGTCCTTTAAAGTAAAATGTTTTTAAAATGTAACTAATCATCTTCAAACCGATATGGAAATATATAACTTAGGTTTAAAAATACTACAGTGTATTAAAAAGTAATATCTAATGTATTGAAAAGTTTAACGGTACATGATACTTTATATACAATTTAACAGCGTTGATGAAGGCTTCTGAGAATTTCCTCCTTAGAAGATTCGCAATTTTTAGGTCGAAAATGTTTGTGTCTGCCTAAAATCCTAGAATTCGCACAACAAAACAAACGAGGGCGGCCGACGTCGCCGGTGATCTCATCCAAAACGAACGTCGATCGATCGCTCTTACCCTTCCCTCCTTCTGACGGGGGTGGTCGAAGGTGGGGGAGGTGTGCGTGGGCGGGAGGGGTGGACAGAGTGCGAGGAAAACTTTTTTCCGTCGTTTCCTTCCTTCAGTTCGGCCGTCCAAAAAGAGAAAAAGGACGAAAAAAAGTCCTTTTTTTTCTTTTTTCTTTCCTAGGCTAGCGAGAATCTCGGGCAAGGCAAAAGCAGGGCGGCAGAAGCGCAGAGAGAAAAATAAGAGGAAAAAAGTGCTAAAGAAAAGAAAGAAAAAAAGAAGTGGGGAAGATCCCTAGTTGCAATCGATACAGTTCTTTACTTAGTTTCATTTAAGAAAAGGATCAGCTTTTAATTTATTTTACTTTTTTTTTTTTTGAAGTACCTTTTTTTTTTTTGAAATCCGGATACCTGCGTTTAATTAGATACCGAAGAGGCGACCGATTATCCGAAAAGATTTTGTAGCTTTGTCGGAATAATTGGGGGGGGGGAGAAAGAAAAAAATAAAAGGGGGAAGAAAGTCGTTCGCTTTCTACTTTGTCTCCCTCGCGTGGACTCAAGGAAAGGAATTTATTCTGTGGGTTGAAAAAATTTTTAAACAGTGTCTTGCGGTTTCACCCTTATGTGAAGAGAAGTTCATTCTCTAAGAAACATACTAACTTCATTTGAATGAGAACTCTTTTTATTACCTTCAACGCCCCCTTTTCAACTTTCATAAATTCTTTTCCGAAAAGAGGAGTTCTAAAGAGAAGGGTAAATACGCATGTTAAGACGTATCGGGGATGCTTTGGAAATCAAATGTTCAAAGAATACTTCATAATTTTCTAAGGTACTTGAAAGAAAGATAAACTGAACGTTTTATAGAATTGTTCTAAAACTAAACACTGAGAAATGAATAACATTTCCTAAGGAAAAGAATATTTAAAAAGCGATCAAGCTTTTTTAGGAGTTTAATTATAATATTAGTAAGAAGTAATAAACTACCATAAAGTTGAGAAAAAGTAGTTTACTTTAATTACTCCTTGATCTTTACGTTTAAAAGTTTTTCAATTGGGAGAAAGTTTGGTGTCTTTAAATTGCAAAACGAAATCTTCCTGGAATAACACATTACCAGCCTAAATTGTTTTATTAATAAAGATTTCTTAAATTTTAGGTCGCATTCGCATTGTTAGATTTATGAGTCATCACAGAAAGAACTTAGTCTAACGTATAACGTAAAAACTGTGGCTCAATATCTCTACGAATTTGATGTTGAACAACCCTAAAAATTGTGTGATAGAACGCTTTTTTTTTTTGCCAAGTTTATTAAATGGAGCTTTCATATATATTTTAAGGGGTATATGAAAGCTCCTAACATCGAAAATGCAATAAGTTTACACTAAAATCACTTTCCTTAACCCGATCATAAAATATTTTCACTTCCAAAAACTCCAATCTTGGCGCGTTTTGATATCGTCTCTAATTGCTTGCAATCCATAACAACTTGGCGAGTGTTGCTGTTATATATGCAGGGGTCTGTCCAAACATTTTGTGAAAGGTCCTGTTTTTATAAAATTGTGAAAGAACTACTCATAATTTCTGAATATAAAATAAGCGTTAAGTGACATTCTTTCAACCAGGGTCCTGCTTTTGTGAATTTGTGCAAATAGGGTCCTGTTATTTGAAAAATTGCTAAAAACCTTTTCAAGAAGTTTTTAAATTGTAAATAGATACAAGATTCTGCTCAACAATTGCTGCTACTAAATTAGAGATGCAACATACAAATATTTGGTATTTAGCCTACACTGTTCAACACAGAATATTCATTTCGGAAGAATAATGGAAACAAAATCACTCACAATTTTAATAATTTCAATTGACATATTTTAAATAACACAACTTAGTAATGTATCGCTTTTGATTTGTTAAGCATTAAGTAAACTTAAACAATTTTTAAATTTATAATATTTTACTTAAAAAATTGCCAGAAATTAATTTTTGATTATATAATATTCTATTAAGTAATTTTATGAATAAATATAAATTGATCAATTAGAATACTACATACTATTTTAGGGAAACTTGGAAAAATTAGTTTGTGTCTAACCGTATTTTCTTTTTTTTTTCCCCTGGGGAGGATTTATTCGATTAACAAAACAATAATGAAGATAAACAAATTTGTGAAGGATCCGATTAAAAGATAAATTATTTTGTGAAGGGTCCGTTTTTATGAAAAGATATTTTGTGAAGGGTTAACGGACCGATAAGTGTCAATATGTTAAAAAGCCACAGTTTTTTAAAAATAAAAAGCACTTGTGACCTAATTTTTTGATATTTTAAAAATAACTCCAATGCTGCATTACTTGGGCTTATAAAAATTTCCAAAAACTGATAATAAGACGGTGATTTTGATAATTTTCATCTGGATGAAGAAATGTCACCAAATTGATGATTTTTCAAAGAGTTCAATAAAAAAGTTTAATAACTATTAAAATATAAGTTATTTATCCGTTCTAAAGCCCAAATAATTCTTCACGGCAAGATGATATATAAAGTTTAAAATCATCGCTTTGCTTCAAATGTAAGGCACTTAAACTGTGGCTTTTTTATTTTCTTTAATTATACTTAATTTATGCATTGTACGATTTTTTTTCTTCTTAATTTTTTATTGTGCGGTTTGGCAACTTAGTTCATTTTGACCCACATAATTTCTCTTTTTGGTTTGAGAAGGATTTTTTTTTTAAGAAACTAAAACTATAACCACTGATTTTTCTCTTCAGTAGCTTTTTCATTGTGGTTTTTCACACTCATTTCCTAATATAAGACTTTTTTAGTATCGTTGAAAAGTTGGTTAGTAACTTTAGCTTTCTGTCCCTCTCATCTTTTTTTATTTATTTTTTTATATTATTTTTTTAGGAATTTAAATTTATTTTAGAAAAAATGCAAAAACGAGGAAATGCATATTTAAAAAAAATTCCCGTTTTTATGTAGAGTGTTTTTTATAAGTAAAATAAATATTGACTAATTATTCTTAATTAACTCGTGAAATTTAATATTTTCCTTACTATGACGACCGTTCATTTTTTGTCAATTTGTTTTATACTAAATCATTTTTTTTCCAGATTTTTTCGCATAATTAATTTATTTTGTATTTGTTTTCTCTACTTATGATAACCCGACAACAATCCGTTTTTTTTTTATTTGTCGGATATTAGTGAGACCTTAATGGGATACCTGCAAATGACGTAGCGTGGGTATCTCGATCCTGATTGACTGTTGAAACGTGGCATTTGCTTACGTTAGCTACTGTTCTTACCATTCTATTTCGAGAAAGCTAAAGCCGTCAAGTATCAATTCTCTTAAATGACCCATTCTATATTCTTTCACGAAGATTTCAATTCTTCAAAGACAGGCAGGAAACCATGTAGAACATAAACAAACTTATTATGCATCGAAGTTGCCAGGTACACAAAACAAAAATATATCACGGTTACTATAAAATACATAAACAAACATTAAATCTAATTTAAGTAAAAGACGTAGACGAGAAAGGATTGTACTTTATCAAATTCAATGTTCGATACGGCACACTATTTATTTAACTTCACGTTAATTAACATTCTAACTCATGTGGAGACACTTAGCCCAACTTTAACATGTTATTTTGCTTATAAACGATCAGCTGGAGCTGACGCCATAGGTCACAAATGTGGGTATCTGTGATCTTCTTCTCGAAGTGCAAGTACCCAATTAGTCGAAATTTTTTCCCGTTATTTTAGCGGTGGCGGCAGCCGACCTTTAAAAAAAATCAAGTATTTGCATAATTTAATCCTAACTTTAACTTTTTATTACCTAAGCAATTATTGTCAAATTATTATATATTTGTTAATACTAGTGGGCTGCGCCCCCTGCTCGCTAACGCTCGCCAACCCCCGAAAATTGCTACACAATCGTATATGGTTTGCTTCGCAAACCAAGCTCGCTTCGCTCGCTACTAACTTAGGTAAATTGCAAATGCACAAAATTCTAAGAATTCAAAATAATCATTCAAATCCATATAAAAACTTTTTTTTAAAAAGAAAATTACATCTTTTTAGTAGATACTAAGTCATTGAAATAAATTTGAATTCAAATAAATGACATGTAATTCGTTAAACCTATTAGAAATGTGCAATAGTATAATTCGTTATATAAATCAAAAATCGTCAAATAAATTCGTAATATATAAATTCGTGAAAAAAAGCGCTTTCGACAAAATACTAAAATAGAGATCTATCGACAAAGACTACTCACTTCTGCCTAGCTTAATAGTATGAGATTGCCGCAGCTGATGCTCTCTGGATACTTCAGTTTCCGTTTTTAAAAGCGCTATATGCTGAGCCACCACAGCTAGATTTGGCATGTGATATTTTTAGCGGCAATCATTGGTCGATTCGCCGTGTAAGAGAAATAGTAACGTAAACAAAACAAAGCAAACGTTGCCCCCGGTGGAAAAGAAATACAGCCAAAATTTGGGAGCCACGTAAGAGAATTATGTATATTAGATATATACCATACACCTATGCTGTGTATGTTCATCGAATCTGAATTTTACCTGGAAGCTATTCTTATCAACGTGTACGTTCAGAAAAATCGCTTCAACGTTGATCCAGTAAATCGGTACGTTGAACTGTGATATCGTACAAAACTTACAGCAACCTTAACGAAATGCTAAACTGAACCATGTTTTAGTTCAATTTAAAAGCATAGTATCGTGTAATCAAGTTTAAGACTTGTAATTACGTGGTTAATTACAACGAATTTGAACGATATTGTGGTTTAAAACTTGTCCATGATTTCTTACAGTGTAATATGTCCCTCATATATCATGAACTTCATCATCATCATCATATTGCTTGTATTTATTATGAACTTCATCATCATCATCATATTGCTTGTAATCTTGAGTTCCTATCATACTGTGACATAAATAACGTAAATGCCGTTGCAATGTATCTGCGTTACGCACATTTCGGAAATGGTTCGCCCAGCAGCTACATTTCAACTAATTTTGAAGCATACACGCTGAATTCTGACTTATTGCTTAACAACTGGATCTTTAACTTAACCTAGAATAATATTTTAAGAATAAACCGTCCCATGGTTTGGACAAACTTCACTAGTAAAACCACATTTTGTTACTGAAATATTTCATTAAAAGAAGAGAAAATACTTAAATATCTGAAAAATTATTCTGGTGGTAGAAATATAAGTTTGAAGTACTTCCTTTAATCTATTTTCTGTTAAAATACTAACAACACGGTTTCGTTCATGACTTTTTGAACATGCATCAAGACTAATTTGCTTTTTCTAAAAAATTTTCATACATTTACATAACTAAAGCAAAATTTTTATATGTATGTAATTATGTACCTTATACAAATCCGCAATTCTGAACGTATCCACACCAAGTTATTTACATTAATGTTGGGGTAAATGCGTTCCACGACACGACGGGTCTAACTGCTAACTTTAAAACACTCTCTGACCACCGGTTTGCTTGTTACATTATAAAGAAAAAACGTTTTCTATAGGATTTGATAAATATTTTGTAACCTCTTGCCTACAGGGTAACTGTGGAACGTTTTCGTGATTTTCCTCTCCTTGTAACGTAAATGAGAGTTAGTTTCATCAAAAAGTCCTCCACGAAGGCGAATTTCTCCCAATACTTGATCCAGGAGTTCTCTTGCCTTCTGGAGTGGTTCAAAATTACAAGGCTGCGGAGTTGAACATTGGTAGCCCATAAACCCAAAATTAGGTCGGCTTTTCAACGAAGGCTATTAAATAGAATGAAAATTGTTTTATAAGAGCCGTGGTGGCTCTGGGAATAGAGCGTTCGTTTTGGTTAACCGGATTCGAATCCCGGCGATGGCTAGTCGATACAAATTCCGCTCCCGGCTCGCACCGTTCACAGTGCGGACATAAAATATCCTCAGTGATAGACGGATCATGGGTTAATGTCCCCTTTCTATTGTTTTAATCGTGGGAAGTTTTCGTAGTTTTTCCTCTCCATGTAACGCGGATGCTGGTTAGTTCACTCAAAAAGTCATCAACGAATGCAAATTTTCCACTACTTTATGCAAGAGTTCCCTTGTCTTCTGGATTGGGTTCAAAATTACGAGAATACGATGTTGAACATTAGTAGTTGTAAACTCAAAAAATGGGCTCAGCTGTTCTACGACGGTTATAAAATAGAATAAAATATTTTATAACATTGAATGATTAGTTAGCTTGTAACTCCAATTAATTAAAAATTCGTTTTATCATTTTTATGAATTATTTATCTTTGGTTCCCTTTTAAAGGTTATCACACGTAAAAGGAAAGTTAATTTCCCGTATTGTGATAACGTCACTGAACTATTTTAAAAGGTGTATGAAACTAAGTATTTTAAAAAGTATTTGGTGTATGAAACTACGGATTTTAAAAGGAAACCACATGTTTATGTTTATAAATTTCGTTTTTAAAACGTGTTTCTATAAACTTAAATGATAGAAACTCAACAAGAACTAATAAAATAAATTTGTTATCAATTAGGCAATGAGAAATTGTAAAAAATGATACTAAATGCATAATTAATCTCGTCTTTTGGTGAGTTGAACTAATAGCTTACATTATTTCAAATTTAATAGTTTGAAACCGCACCAGAATGTAAGACAAATAATAAAAAATAGAAGTTGTGTATTTGGTGTCATGAATGTGTAGTATGGTGCTATCACATTAGGGTACTTATATCCATTTCGGAGGATGGTAAAAACCCATTACCACAGTACCTAGATTAGTTACCTATATTGGTACAGAAGGTTCTCATTACTATAGCACTTATATCGCCATTTCCAGTAGCATTTAATACCACATTTAAGTATTACTGGCGTCAATAATAGTTTGGCGATTTTTGCTGCCTTCGAAATAAGTACTGATATTATTCCGTTCTCCAAAAATGATTATAAAAATATAAGTGACATCTATATTATATAAAACGCTAATACGTACGTATGTATGTATGTATCAATAAAACCGATGATATTTCTTTTCTCGCGCTGGCAACAGTTTTCATTTTTAATTAAAAGGATTCGGCGCGCAAGAGCACGTAGTGAGCAACCAGATAACAATAACCAGAGTGAGCATTATCAGGTTGTTCAATTCAGATTCATGCACTAAAAACATGACAATATTTAATTTAAACTCAGTTGGGTATACTATAGCCTACGTCACAGATCGTGTTATTCCTACTAAATTTAACTAGTAAACAGCATTTTCTGCGAACCTGATTTCTAGCAACAAGTAAAAGCATCAAACGAAGTGTCTTGTTATAAGTCGCTACTCGCCAGGTTGGAATTGTATTAGTCTAGTTCCTTTGGAAATAATTTATATTGTTGTTTTACCGAAGTTTATGAATTTAGTAAGCATATTTAAAACTCAGTTTATTAATTAAACTAAAAGGTAAATGTTATTCCTAGTAAGTGGAAGTAGTTGTGCTTTTTTCATATTATACCCAATTAAGAATTAATTAATTAATTGAAGTGAGAATGCTTTAAAAGGCCGCTGTTGAATTGATATTTTTCTACTGGGAGCTACCTAAACGTCTAAAAAACGTTTAAGTGTTTGTATTGAATGCATTGAATTTTTTTATATTTCGCGTTTATTTATGCATTGAATTTTCACGCTTTAAAATGCAGAATATTAGTGAAGCAATATTTGATAATTTATTTTGCTAATATGTTTCTTATTTAGCTAATGTTTTGATTTTTTCACCATGTACAATCTAAATAGCTAATATACTTTTTTAAAAGCCAATAAGAACATTGGTAGAATTCTTCTACATAAGTACAATACTATGTCTTTGATGATAAAATACTATGTCTTTGATGATAATATATTATGTCTTTGTGCTAGAACATTGTGTTCATTGGCGAGCGAGCGCAGCGAGCCATGGTTCACGGCGTGAACCACATAGGATTGCGTAGCAATTCTAGGGGGTTGGCGAGCGTTAGCGAGCAGGGGGTGGAGCCTCCTAGTTATTAATTATTTCGAGAATTGCAAATCATTATCAACTTTAGTAACAAATCGAAATAAAAAATAAAAATGTTTGAATTAGGAAGCTAAATTAATGGAGAAAAGGTTGTATTTGAAAGTCGTAAAAATTTGATAGAGCCAATGATGCTTGATTAATTTTAGTAATAGGTGCAAATTTGAATTTAAAAAAAAAAACTAAACTAATGGAGAAAAGTAGGTGCTTATTTATTTAATAAAACCTTGAAAAAATCGTCTTAATATTATTGATGCCAATGGTGTTTTATTAATTTTAGTAATAAGTAGGGGAGAGTGGGGTCAATTGTAACATTTTTTACTTAACTATTTTTAACTAACAAAAAATCCAATATATTATTAGTATTANTGGTGTTTTTTATAGGTAATTTATATATATATATATATATATAATGTGTGTGTGTATATACTGAAACTGGTACCAAGATAGCTACTATAAATACTGTCGAAATAGGTTTAATACGGCCCACCGAAAGGGTTAAATATCGGAGAAATTTGTTGATTATGGTAATCGTGATTATGATGATGATGATTGTTGATTTTGACCATCAATAGTTGAACTCGAGCAATAGCAATGTACCAAATGATACTGAATATAATTAATCTTTATTTTGATCTGATGAATTCCTAAAAACATGTTTGGTATAATTTGATAACATAAAGCCATCGGGAAAGGCGACAAATAGTTATAGAAAAAAAAAATTGGAATCGTATTATCATAATTGTCTCAATCTATTTCGTTCAGTTTTGTGCATGGTTTTATTGTGTTTATTAATACCGATATATTCATTATTTACTTTTTTTTAAAAAAAATAAATTGATGTAATAATCAATGTGATACTTTTTTACCAACGCCATTTTTTTTCCTGGGCTTTTTCCCGTGATTCTGGTAAACAAATGCAAACAGATATCAAATAGGTTTTTTAGACCACTCTGTTTTTTAAGTGAATATATTCGGCCCTATAACATTTTGTCTGTCCCCGATTCCGAAAAATCTAGCACTAAGTCAAATAGTTAATCATTCTCATTTAGAGAGAAGTACTTGGCATTATTGTTATCGTTTTGGCATTGCTTCTCGAAAGTCGTGGTGAAAATTGTACGGAGGAAAAAATAAAAAGTTTACTTGTGTTGTACTTAATCAATTGTGAGCTGCTGTTACTTTACTGAAAAAGAAAAAAAACTGGTAGTTGAGCTATTTCATTTTTATCTTATTTTCGAGAGGGTACAATATCAGTAACAATAACTAGTTAATAATGCTTAGAGGTTTATTTGTTTAAAGTTTTGCAAGAAACAATCAAGAAAAAAATTTTTATCACTGATAACCTAATTACCGCAAAAACGATTGAAAACATTTAGTTTTGCTACCACTTTCTTTTCTTTTTCGCATGCAACTCATCACGTACGTCAAACAAGATTGCAACGTATTCGAAAAACAGCAAGGGAAGGGATAAAACAGTTAGTAACATTTCACTTTTATCTCTCCTTTGGGAGAAATAAACTCACTGTGACTACCGCTTCTGATTAATAGGTAAAAACATACTATATGTTTACTGCAAACATACTAACAAAACATACTATATGTGTTGCGTTATAACTCTTAATAAGTATTGCTAGTCACAAAATATTTGTTTCTGTCAGAAATATAAAATGTTTTTACTTCGGTTTTTTTTTTTTTTTTTTTTTTTTTTTTTTTTTTTTTTTTTTTTTTTTTTTTTTTTNTTTTTTTTTTTTTTTTTTTTTCAGAAAAGAAGTAAACAAATAAGTAGTTTTGAAAAGTTCAACTTTTTCTCTTGTTTCTTGAGAAGAGTACAATATCCATGACAAGAACTAGCTATTAATGTTTATATGTTTACTTGTTAGAATTTTTTTTAAGTATATGTATGTTACAAACAAGAAAGAAAAAAAAGAGGCAGTCACTGATAACCTATTTTTTTCGCAAAAATGATAGAAATCATTTAGTTTTACTGCCACTTTCTTATCTTTTCCACATTCAATTGATTACTTATCACAAACAAGCTTGTAACTTATTCGAAAAATGTTCAAAGAAAAAGAAAAAGGAAACTGTTAGTAAGAACATTTCATTTTCATCTCTCCTTTGGGAGACTACCGCTTCTGATTAATCGCTGAAACATACTATATGTTTACTGCATTTGTGTTGATTTATAACTCTTATTTACTTCGATTTTTAAATTATTTTTTCTTCAAATAAGTAGTAAACAAATAACTTGTTTTGACAAGTTTAACTTTTTCGATTGCTTTTTGAGAAGAGTCGAATATCCGTGACAAGCACTAGCTATTGATGCTTATATGTTTTCTTGTTAGAAGTTTTGCATAAGTATATGCGTGTTACGAACAAGAAAGAAAAAAGTGGCAGTCACTGATAACTTATTTTTCCGCAAAAATGATAGAAATCATTTAATTTTACTGCCACTTTCTTCTCTTTTCCACATTCAATTGATTACGTACTACAAACAAGGTTGTAACTTATTCGAAAAATACTCAAAGAAAAAGAAAAGAAACTGTTAGTAAGAACATTTCATTTTCATCTCTCCTTTGGGAGACTACCACTTCTGATAAATAGGTGAAACATACTATATGTTTACTGCATTTGCGTTGCGTAATAACTATAAATGAGTATAGGTAGTCACAAAAGATTTATTTCAGGAAAGAAAAAAAACCGATAAAATGTTTTGATTTTATTTTATTTTTCAAATAAATATGAATCTTGATCAAGCTTATAGAGATTGTAGTCCACTAAAAAAAATCTGGCATTAAAGATTTGATCAAAATATCACCCCCAAATTCCATGTATGTTACAAACAAGAAAGAAAAAAGCGGCAGTCACTAATAACTTATTTTTTTCGCAAAAAAAAAAAAATCATTTAGTTTTACTGCCACTTTCTTCTCTTTTTCCACATTCAATTGATTACGTACTACAAACAAGGTTGTAACTTATTCGAAAAATACTCAAGGAAAAAGAAACTGTTAGTAAGAACATTTCATTTTTATCTCTCCTTTGGGAGACTACCGCTTCTGATTAATAGGTGAAACATACTACATGTTTACTGCATTTCTGTTGCGTAATAACTATAAATGAGTATTCGTAGTCACATAAGATTTACTTCAGGAAAGAAAAAAAACGATAAAATGTTTTGAATTCAATTTCATTTTACTTTTCAAATAAATATGAATCATGATTAAGCTTATAGAGATTGTAGTTCGATAAAAACAAATCTGGCATTTAAGATTTGATCAAAATATCACCACCAAATTCCATATCTGCTTCGTGTAACGCACAGACAAAGTGAAGGAGTATTTCTGACCTATAAATAAGTTTCTTAGACAATTGGACGGTCTTTGTTTCTTTCGCATGAAGCCTTCGTCGTTTGGGATAAGGGATAGGAAAGGGGGGTGGGGGGGTACAGACAGAAAAGAGAGGGACGTCAATGTGAGGGAGGGGTGTATCTGACGAAGCCGATATCCGTTCGGCGCGAAGAGAGAAACTGCTTTTCGCGAAGACGCGCGCGCACGTGTTTTCGCGAAATCCTAATGGGGGGCACGGGGGCTGAAATGGAAGCTGCCTCAAGCGCTTCTCTCAGGATAAGATGAGATGGAATGGGGGTGGGGGAGAAGGCTTGGAACGGTCTTTTGGTGATCCCTGGGAACGAAATGCTGAGACGCAGCCAAATTGGTTTTTTTTTTGTTGATCGCTTTTCTATTTTTCTTTTTTTTTTTTCTTTACTTCTTTTTCTTTCTTTGTCACCCTCTCTCTTACTCTACACTACTCCCTCAGGGTTTCGTGTGAGTTAAGAAATTTTTTCCCCTGTTTTAATTTGTACGTTTTTTTCCCTTCTTTTCCAACTCATTCCTTCGGCGATTTCGTATCCCCCCCCCCTTCTTAAGGCAGGCGCGCTCGCTCCAAATATATTTTTTTGTTTCCTCCCCCCTCTTCCTCACGCGCAGCCTGTCCCCTCCTACACTCTGTTGTGTGTGTGTGTGTGTGCTGGGGTTTTTTCGGACTCTGCAACCAAAAGACGTATTACCTTCCCCAAGATAACTGAGTTCGAATATCGAACTCCCCCCTCTCCTTTTTTTTTCTTCTCCTTTTTCCTAAAAATTCTTTTTCGTTCCCATTTCTGCGCAGAGCTGTCCTTTTTTTAGCCCTTGTTTTTACTTCTTCCATTAAATCAGTCGAGTTTTTCTGCTCCATTATGTCTTTTCTTTCGCAAAGCAGCCTTTAATGTTAGTGGCATCCCCTTCCTTAATCCCTAAGCTGGTCTCTTAAGCACTATTTGTGCCATATATCATTCTAGAAACATACAAAGGGTTCTGTGGGGGCGCTGTCCTAAAAAGTGGACTCTAGTCACAATTGTTTACTTCGTAGAATTCCAATTTCAGTGAATAACGAGTAAAAATTTATTTCCATGACCACTACTATTTATGCGACATTCTCAAGTAAAGAGACAGAAAGAGAATTGGTAATTTCATATTGAGTAAAGAAGAACAGGGGGGAAATATTCAGCTCATTTAAAAAAAATTAACATAGCTCTAGATGCGTATTTAAGAAAATGCACAAAGCATATGATTCAGTTTTCTTTTCTTTAAAAATTCACTTTTAAGTACTTTTTGTACTATTTTTAAGAGTTAACCAATGAATTCAAATTAAATTCGTAATGTTAAGTCGTCTAAATCCATAGAACACTAAGATTTTTTTTTTTTTTTAACGTAGGTGGTCTGTTTTTCAAAGACTTTAAAATTGAATATGTTCGCGACTTTTATTATAGCGGTAATAAATTTATTATGCAGGAATTTCAATTTTTAAATATCACTTTAAGCTTGAGATATCTGAATACGAAGAGATCACCCGAAAAGTTACAGCTGCAATATAACCATGCAACCTGACTGTGACAATGCTATCCCTTTTTGCTTAGTGTTATAATGCTTAGTGTATAATTCTTTGCATTCGAGGCTCTTTTTACAGTTATAAAAAAAAAATTTAAAAAAACTGACACTACCTAAAAGTTTACTTGGCAAAACCCACTAATTCTAATTATTGTCTACATCTCGGCACCAACCGCTTGAAGACAGCACCATCGGTGGGTGTTCAATTAATATCTTAGTTGTTACATTTAATTTATAATCCACTTTTTGCTCAATTACCATATAACACTACATCTAGAGGCCATTAAGTTGTACAAATTTCGACATTCAGAGTGGTAGATAATTTATGGTGCCATCGAGGAACTTTCAAGTGCAAAGGGTTAAAAAAGTAAGCCAAATTACTTGTTGAACATTGAAAAGACGCATTTTGTACTTGTGCCCATTTCCTTAAATACGCATCTTGAACTACATCCATTTTCTTAAAAATACATTTTGAACGAGTGCATTTTCTTAAATACACTATTTGAGCTGTGTCCATTTTTCTTACACACGCATTTCAAGCTATATCCATTTTCTTATTCACCAATTGTGAGATCTGTCCATTTTCTTATACACACATTGTGAGCTCTGCCCATTTTTTTTACACACGCATTGGGAGCTCTGTCCATTTACTTATACACACAGTGTGAGCTGTGTCCATTTTTCTTACACACGCATTTCGAGCTATATCCATTTTCTTATACAAGAATTGAGAGCTGTGACCATTTTCTTATACACGCATTGTGAGCTCTCTACCCATTTTCTTACACACGCATTGGGACTTGGCGAACCATTGGGAGCTCTGTCCATTTTTCTTACACACTCATTTCGAGCAATATTCATTTTCTTATATACGAATTGTGAGCTCTGTCTATTTTCTTATACACGCCTTATGGACTATGTCTAGAATAAAATGCTCACCTACTATTTTTAAAGAGGACGCCTGAAAAACTTTCTATCGCAAAATCTCTTTCACTTCCAAAAGTAATTTAAAGTATAGAAATAGTGAATTCAAACAAATCTAGAGAAAGCCATGAAGTTTCAAATACTAAAAAGAAGTTTTTAAAGTGTCGAAATGTGTAAACAAATTATGAAAACATAACTTAGGCTTACAAAATAAAGAAATTGTCTCTTAATAATTTGATTGCATTTTGATATTTTCAATTTTTTTTTTCAGCAATTGAAACTTTACGGCTTACTCTAAGTTTGCATGAGCTCACTTTTTCTACACGTTAAATTTTAGATTATTTATGGAGGCGAAGGAGAATTTGCGATGGAAATTTTTTGTGTGGTGTGAACTAACTAACTAACTCCATGCCATTACAATCCTTGTTGCACCATGGCCTCACTAACAATTTTCCTCCAAAGTTGCCTGTTTCTAACTGTTTGTTTCCAGTTTCGGACTTTTAGAGTCTTAAGGTCCTTTTCCACCTCGTCAAACCATCTCTTGACCGGCCTTCCTCTTATCCTTTGGCCCTGGCACTGCCCCTTGAATATCTTCTTAGTGCCTCTGTTTTCCTCCATTCTCTCAAGGTGTCCTAGCCATTGAATTCTCTTTGCTTTTACATAATTTATTATATCTTTTTCTTTAAATAGTCTTGCAATTTCAAAATTGTATCGTCTTCTCCACAGATGACCCTCTTTTATGTGGTATGACGGCCTCTCAAATTAATTATCAAATAATCCAGTCTTAATTACAAGGTAAACGTTTTATAAATGTTACTAGTTTTCAATAAATTTTCATGGGGAAAGGGGTAGCCAAAGTTCTAATGAATACTGATATATATTAAGTTGTCACATTTTCACTTTCTTCTTGTAACTGTAATAGCCTTTGGGAAAGAAAAAAAAAGCGCTGTTTATCCGAATTAATTTTAAATGAGAACGTAGCAAAAATTAATTAGACGCGACGACAACAAGTGGAATAAAACGACACGTAACTCAGTTATCTTTATTTATAAAACAATTTCACATTTTTCATTCGTAAAATATAGCCTCTTTTGCGTCATCCGAATATCCGCATTTAACTGTGGTGTCTTACCAAACAAAACAACGTTCTTCTGTAGCTCTGACGAGTTAACGAACTTCGGGTAGACGAATGTCCTTTCTTCTTTGGCAACAAGGAATTTCAAGGGGTGGAAGAAAGAAAAAAAGTTTTGGAATAAGACTTTCTGGGGAGAGGTGAACTTTCAGAACAAGAAAAAAAAGAAGACCCGAACAAAAACACGAGAAGAATACGATTGGCAATGCACCAGAACGTGCGAAAAGTTGGAACAATATTATTGGACGGCAGTCAAATCAACAAAATTACTCTCTGAGGTGATGGCTGACAAAGCATTCGGTGAGAAATTGCGCGCATCTCTTGTTATTTAATATTGCTTCAATATGAAGTGTTTCTGTTTATTTGTTTCGAATGTTTGCATGTTCAAGTGATGATAACAGTAATAAGCAAGGTTAATATTTCCTTAGTCATTAAAATCAATTTCTTCTCGATCAATGTTTACCACATGTGATATAATTTAAATCTGTCCAGACGCACGTTTAATTCTGATACAAAAATTGAATTCTGGTGCAAAATGATGTGCATTGAATTCTGATGCAAAAAGTGCCTTTATGAAAGAAAAAAAAGATTAGTGGCATATTTGTAATCAAATTACAGATAATTTTCTTTCTTTTTTTTTTCATTTTGGTCTAAAAACATTACAATTATATAAATTCAGTACCAAACGCAGATTTTAATTTTATTAATGTATTTTGTGAGATATATCTCCCACTTCAACGGCTGAATTTTCTTGGGCATTTAAAGTGTGAGTAAATTTCTTGCTTTAATATGTTATTTTTGATTTAATAAATTTGATTCACATTGATTTTGATCACCGGTATATTTAAATGAAAGTTTAAAACCTGAGAATCGTGCAGTGAAGTGTTTAACCCTCTCAGAAACAGTGTTGCCTACTACTCTAGCAATATTTAATCCAATTTTATTTTTTTTTTTAAAAAACCGTGGGGAAAAAACCACACTATTTGTTTGTAAACGTTCACCAATTTAATGCTACCGCAAGTCTTACTATTTTTACTAAAGCAACAAAAAGTGTGTATCTTCAATAAGAATATCAATTATCACAGTTGCTAATGTGTTACCTAACTGAACCGAAATTTACTGCTCTTCAAAGGGTTAGCGCGAGCATAGTTTTACAAATTAAGTCTATTGTTTATCCACGATAAATTCTAACGATGAGATAATTGAGTTGCCAGTCTTATACTTTATGAAAAAACCTGTTCTGAAATTCGAACATTGACGTTTAAACAATTTTATACATTTACCTAATTATTTTATTTTTAATACATACATATAACGGTCATTTAACTTCCGGACCAATTTTGAGTTTAAAGCTACCATTGTTCAACTCTGCAGCTTTGCAATTTAGAACCCAATATTGACAAGGTAACTCCTGGATCAACTATTGGGAGAAAGAGAATTTGTCTCCATGGAGGACTTTTTTATGAAATTAACCCGAATGTGCTTTACATGGAGAGAAAAACCTCCCATAGTTAGCCTGACGGCAAGAGAAATCTAACCCATGATCCGTTTACCACTGAGGATATTTCACGCGAGAACTGTGGTCGGTGCGAGCCGGGTGCAGAATTTGTATCGACTAGCCACCATACCTATTAACCCTCTCGTGTCAAAACGTGCCAGCATGAAACATTCTCTATCCGGGGACTGGATTCTCTAACTGGTAGCCAAACCATTTTTTTGCAGTTAAATGTGGGTGGAATAATTAATTCACTACTACTTAGTTGAAAATAAAAATTTTATAGTTATATTTCAAACTAACATTGATGTTTGAATACGATTGGCAATATAGCAAGTGAAAGCAAAACTAGGTCTGTCAAATTAGCCATGCTCTCATTTTAGCTACCACTTTTTATTCCCCCCCCCCGCCCTGTGTCTGATTCTGAATGAATGTATTAATAACCTGCCAGCCCTGAAGAGGTTAATATCCGAAAACAAATAAGGGATACGTATGATAAAATCAAGCGAAAATCTATTTCTATTACCTACCACTTTAGCTAGAAAAAGGCACTGTGAAAAGGCTTTATATAACAACTATAATTTGCTAGAGAAAACTTAGTTTCTTCTTCTTTAAAGAATGAAAGGAAGAAAAAACCCGTTATAATGAAACACTTGAGATACTATGTTTCCCTTACATTAAAAGAAGAAACCGTCCTTTTAAAAAGACGTCAGGTGCAAGTTGATTAAAAGAGAAACACTTCTGAATTTTTCAGAAATTAAATTTTTTGAAAGCTTCTAGAGTATTAACCCTTTGACGCGGATGGGGCACCAGTTTCCCTTTCATATGTATTTTGTTTTTTCTGATGCTCATTATGTTCATACGTTTATTCTGATTACATGCAAAAAAAAAATTTAATTTTTTATAGTATAAAAAATGATCTAATAGTTACTGAAAAAAATCTGTTATGTTTGTACTAAAATGTAGAATCTAGAAAAAGTAGTTTCAATTTTTTTTTCCATTCATGTTTAAAAAATTTATCAATAATTTGTTTTCGTAAATTAAAGAAATTTCAATGATGAATACCTGCTTCTCTTAAATCTAAATAACTTCAAATTTGAAAAATTATTGTTAGAAAGCGCGCCGTGTTTAGAAGATTTTACATTTAATGCAGAAAAAGATACCGGTGTTTCCCGCTGTTTTTCATAATCTTAAATTATTAAAATGCTAAATATAATATTTTTAACTTATTTTTATCCAAAATTAATACTAAATAATGAGAAAAGTATGACAAATATGTTAAATAAAAATCCTGCGTCTAAGGGTTAAATAATAAGTTAAAATAAATTTGTGAAAAATCAAACGTATTGCAAAAATACAGAGACTAGAACAGAGTTGCAGAAGGAACACAGTAAGAAAGGGAAAAAAGTACATTTCATATTACAAGTTTGTAAAAATTCTAGAACTCCTGTTGCTGAAAATCGCAATATGTTTTTTACCGTATAGTTAGAAAATTGTTCCTTTTTTTCAAACCCTATGAATATTTTGCTACAAAAGTTAAACTCTTCCTTAGTTTTGCTTGCAGTTTCAATCTTAACAAGGCTCAAAATTCCATGCTGCAACAATTGTGGCCAAATTTCAACTTAGTTATTTTGTTTGGGGCTATGCAAAGCTCTCTTCTCGTTGCTTTATTTCCACGGTTACCGTTTCCAAGGAAACCAACCATCGCCTTATCCCGAAAACAAGAGACAAAACAAGGGGGAATTCAAAATATTTGAGAGCGATAATATTTCTACTGAAACAAGATTGAGAGTTTCAGGAATGTTAATAGTTAAGTGTTTCACCTGAAAAAGAGATTATTTTTCTCTTCTTTTTCAATTTTGTAAGCGCCGCTGAATTTCGAGTTCAGAGAATTGCTCTCTCTCTCCTCAATTTGTATCTTCTTAAAATTGTTATATTTTAAGTTCAAACTTAGCAACATACTTTAGACTAGGTATCTTATTTATTGTGATCAAAAATTGCTGGTTATGAAGCTAAAGATAAATTAGTTTTATGATGAAGAAGCCTTTTTTTTATTATTTTAAATTGTTTAATTATTTGCGCTTGAAGAACTTAGTGGAAGAACGTGTTGATATTTTTAACTTAACCAAATTTCCAGATTTGAAAACACATTATGTTCAGTAATTTATAAATTATTTTCAATCAAGTCTTAAAATAGGGCTATTATACATTGAAATGATCATTTTTTCAAACAATTTCGCACCTTTTTGATTATTTATATACAAAGAATTCTTCGAAAGAACGTGTTGATTCAAATTTTCGACTTTGAGAACTCGTTGCGTATAATTAAATATTATGAGACATTGGTTTTTTCTATCAAGTCTTTAAATAATGCAGCTTTTCTATATCGGACTGATTTTTTTTCTTCAAACTATTCCACAGCTCTTATTGTTTGCATACAAAGAATTCTGTAAAAGAACGTGTTGATTCAGATTTTCAGCTTTGAGAAGTTGTTGTGTGCGAAAATTAAGTAATATGGGACATTAATTTTTCTATCAAGTCTTTAAATAAAAAGGCTATTCTATATGGAATTAATTTTTTCAAGCAATTCCGCACTTCTTTAATTATTTGCATATAAAGAATTCAGTAAAAAAACGTGTTGAATGATAATTTCAAAGAGTCAGATTTTCAGCTTTGAGAACTCGTTGTGTACAATATTATAGTTAAATAGTACAGCACGTTAGTTTTTTCTGTCAAATCTTTAAATATGGCAGCTATTCTATATAGAAGTTTTTTTTCTCAAACGATTTCGACTTCTTTATTTAGTTGTATACAAAGAATTTAGAGAAAAAAACGTGTTAGTTGATATTTCAAGCAATTGGAGTTTGAAATTTGAGAACTTGCTGTGTTCGGTAAATAGTATAGCACATTAAATTTTTCTGTCAAGTCTTTAAATATGGTTATGCTACATTGGCTGGACAAAATTATGGAAACACTTCTAACTCTATGTAAACAATATTTCTTTTAGCAACAAATTTAGCAAAAGATTTTACAATGACAAAACTGTTGGCACAATTTTAAAGATCATGCTTGAAGCTTTTAGAAAATGTGTCCTCTTTACAGATGCAAATTTTGCATCAACCAAAACGAGCGGTGGAAGTTCTTTCCTTTTTTAATAAATTAAAAAGCATCCTAATATAAATGTAAATAGAATGATTTCAAAATTGCTGGTAGTAAAACAAGAATAAATTATTGTCTTTCCTCATTTTGGTAGAACCAAATTTTGCATAGGTGAATATGACACCAACTCTAAAAGCGTCAAGCCTGATCTTTCAAAATGTGCCAACAGTTTTGCCATGTAAAATCTTCAAAAACATTTGTTGCTAAAAGAAAGAGAGTTTATATAAAGTTAGTATAGAAGTGTTTCCATAATTTTTTGTTCAAACTTCTGTATATTGAAATGATTTTTTCAAACGATTCCGCACCTTTTTCATTATTTGCACACAAAGAATTTAGAGAAAAACGTGTTGGTTGATATTTGAAATAATCAGATTTTCAAGTTTGAACACTCATTGAGGTTATTATGGTTCCTATTCCTCCTAAAATTTATAATTCCTTGTGGATCCTATTTACATAAATTCACAAAAATTCGCATAAATTCGCATTCTCTGTTTGAAATAACCCGATTTAACGCATATTCTAAGTCCACAAAACGAGTAGGCACTTCACAAAAACTCTGGAGACACAAATTTATGTTTTGGACATTTGTGAACATGAGAAGACGTAACATTAAATAATGGAATAGTTTGGTCACCAGTTTTTTCCTGATTGTCTTGATCTTAAAATTTCTCAAAGACTGTGTAGTAAAAATGTCAGTAATTTTGTTTTACAAGTACTTTCTCTGCTTTTTATTGAGAGATGTGCATATATATATATATACAATGATGATTCTTATAAATAATTTCTTGAACTGATTTTGTGAAATTTAAAATGTAGATAGTTTTTGATAGTGTTCCATAGTCAATTCTTTTCCGTAGACAAAAAAAGAAAACCGGAGAAAAGCACCTCATTAGTAATTATATAAATTTAACAACCAATTAAATTCTGGCCGTTGGATCAATTCAGGTATTTATTCGAATGAAATTAGATATTTCTTTTAAAGTTAATTTACTCACAGTAATTAATTTAAATACTAAATTCTAAAAAACCTTCATAATACAAAACAAACGGAATAAAAGCCCTCTTCAGCAATTTTTTCAAATTGTTCTAAATTTTAATAATTGCACCTATTATATTGTGATACAATAATGGTATACAAATAACAATTTTTTTCATTAAAAATTGCACTAAATTGAAATAATTTATAACTTTGGTTGATACTTTTTAACTTATCAAAATGTTAAGCCCCGAGTGAGTATTTTTAATTGTCCCTATCTATATATTTGTAATAATATTATAAATATAATTTATATTTGCATTAAATCTATGTAAAGTATTAAAATTTCCTTTAATTCAACTTAAAATTAGACTTTTTACTTAAAGGTTTTTGCTCGGTGCGTTTTTAATGGTATTTTTCTTCCGGTGCTTCCTTAATTCATTTTTTGAATTCCGTTTAAAAAAAAAATATTATCAATTTTTATACTAATTGCTTATTATAACAATCATTTTTTGTTCATAAAGTTATAATTTACAATTCTGCAGCGTCGCAACAAAAATTAAAAAAGTAGTTGGTGAAGAATGATATTTTAACCTGAATGAGTATTTTTTTTTTACCTTAAAAATAAATTTACTACCATTTTTTGATTTTTCCCTGTAGATAAATATAAATATGGATACTTAAATCATAACTGTGTAGAATACGTGTTTTTTATAATAATAACAATTTGAAATTTTGTAAATTGTTATTTCTTAAAAACTAATCTATTTCTCGTAAATTTTTGGTGATGTTACCATGAAAAAAAATTAACAGGTTTCATGCGCTCAAGGGAAAAATTCTATAAACTTTGTTGTAAGGAAGCTGTGAATTTTTAAGTATTAGTTCACTTTAGAATTAGGATTTCTATTTTTCGGATAATTACTTGCACTGAGAAGTATGGTTAAAACCACCAGAAGATGCTTACCATGTTTCTGCCTCTGTTGGATCACCAAAATCCAGTACGCAATTTCGTCGAGTAGCGTACAGCAAATTGCTTGTTTAAAAAAAATAATAAAAGACGAAATTACAGTTACAGAAAAACACAGAAAAAATTGCTAGTGACGTCTAATGGCCTAGATTTTCAATCGTTCTTTCGTCTTTTTTTATGTGATTTTTCAAATTCAATTATGTTTAATACTATGTTTTAACGAAACGCGAATAACAGATTGGAGTTATCACTTCTTGACGCCCCCGATTAACGACGATTCTATCGGTAATCCATCATCTTTTACCGATCTTTTTTTTCCGGCGATCTCCATATTAGGTATTTTTAGTATGACAATATTGCGACACACGAAGTTCGATCGTGAATAATCACTTTTTGGGTTGTTCTTGAATAATCACTTTTCGGGCTTCACGGCTGTTCCTTCGTTAATTTAGATCATTTTTTGATCGTTTTCTCGGCGGTTATTTTAGCTATTCTTCGTTTTTACGAAACTGTTTAAAGGTCATCCAAATTCTGATATTTATAATAGTATTTTATTACGTCACGGGAATTTCAAATCTGAATAATAATTTTTTGATGCTCTCAATCCACGACGATTCCACCTCCTCTTGTAATAATTTTTTATTTATTTACTTATTATTTTTTTAAAAGTTATTTATTGATTTTTTGGCCGTTTCAGCATAGTTTTTAAATTCCAAATTTTTTTAATACGCTATTTCGACCCACGAATTTCGAATTTGAGTAATCACCATTTGACTTGATCACTATTTCATCGTTCATTTACATCAGGGGTGTCAAACTCGCGGGCCGCATGCGGCCCGAGATGAACATTTTTGCGGCCCAGTCAATATATCCGACGCAAAGTAAAAATAAAATCGAAATGTGAATTAGAAAGGAAACTAGCATATGAAATTAAATATACTTTATCATTAAACTATACGGATCATTTTAAATTGTACCCGCGAAAATGTAAAATTCTAATTGGTTTGCGGCGCCTGCCATTCCAGGGATACTGCATCGTATCAAAAATACGAAGAAAAAATTTCAAATCTTAAAGCAGAATTTGAAACAAGGTTTAAAAATTTTAATTCTTTGGAAGACAAATTTTGTTTGTTTTCTTCGATTTTCTCAATAAATATAGACTCAGTACCCAGTAATATGCAAATGGAAGTGATAGAGATTCAGTGCGACTCAAATTTGAAGGCAAAATTCATTGAAGTGGGTGTGCCTGAATTTAACAAATATTTACCGGCAAGGTTTGAAAATACTCGAAAATTGGCATAAGAAATTATTTCCATGTTTAATTGGCATATATACTTATCGAAAAATTGGCATATGTACTTATCAGTGCCCAGCAATTGTTTTCTGTTATGAATGGAAATAAATCTCCTGTCCGAAACCGTATTAATAACGCTCACGTTGGGTCAATTTTGAAAGTAGTCTCGGCCAATAAAATTTCTCCCGAAATAGGAAGGATAGTAGCAGAGAAGAGGTGTCAAGTATCAAACAATAATTTAATTTTATGTATGTTTATTACAATGTACTATTCAAAATAAAATTTTTTATTTCTATGAACATTGATTTGTTTGTTTGTTTGTTTTGTTTTTTTTGCGGCCCACCTAAAGTTAAGCCTAGTTTATTTGGCCCAAGTTAGCTTTTGAGTTTGACACCCCTGATTTACATCATTTTCCGACCATTTTATCTGCAGCTATTTTTCGTTTCTACCATCTTTTTTTATATACTTTTTCAAAGAACCATATTTTTTAATATGTTATTACTCCGCAGCGTGAATTTTAAATTTGACTAATTACTTTTTCCGAATCACTTTAGTTTCCGACTACGCCGTCGCAAGTGAACGTCATTTTTTAATTGTTTTCTCGACCGTTATTACATCTTACTTCCGGCTCAACAATTTCCACCTCGATATTTCAAATCCGATATTATTACTACCAACGGATTCGGAATCGCGCATATCGTATTTAAACTTTCATACGAGTATAAATATTTAGTATTTACCATTCAGTGATCATATAATTGCAATAAGCCACACAGCAATGATTATGTCGAATTTTCTGCATGACAAAATGTATACTTGTGGGAAATTTGATAGGATGCTTGTAGGAAATTTGATTTTGTTCGTAGTATGTTTTAGCCCTAACAAGTTACTACTGATTTTGAAAAAGGAAGTCATGCCCTGACAAAAACTCGGCATTTCTTACCAAAGCAATTTTAAAATTAACAATAAAATATGGTTTCATAATATGTCATAAAATTTGGTAATTTTAATCATGATACTTTAAAGCGTGGCATAAAAACCATTTATTAATTTAAATTTACTTTTAAATTTTGTATTTTTTACTAAATATGGTTATGAGAACTATAATTTTTTCCAGTAAACCATTAACATATAAGCGGGAAAAATAACAAAATAAATCATTTAAATACTTTAAAAAAAAGAAATAAAAAACAAAAATGTTTTTATCATACTGCACGGTAATGTATCAAAAAATTTTTCTCCATGTGGAGTTTAATTAGAAATCTAATAAAATATAATTTTTCATTTCAATATTACTACCACTTTTTTCCTTTTTCCAGATATGTACGAGCCCTGTTAAATTAACATGACATAAAATTTTAACTCAGACATAATTCATTCGTTGCCGATGGCAAAAAACTTAGTTGAAGAGACAGGTGCCGCAAGGCAGACACCTCGAAATTCACGTTTGCATTAAAGCATGATATAAAAATTCCACTGCTTTAGTACCATTTTAATAAATATTTATCGAAAGACAAAAATCCCATTTTGTAGTCGTCATTTGTGTTGGCGACCTTTTGCTCTGCTTTTTATTCATTTATTCGTATTTCTTGTGACATTGATTAAGCATAGTTTTATTGCAAAATAAAACAAAAAGTGTAACTTGTTTCTTAGCTGCATAAACAGAAAACATTGCATCGAACAGCTCTTGTATTCTCATATGATTTATTCAGTATTACGAGTATTGGATATGAACAGGCCTCATGAAAATTCATTGGACCAGTGTGTGAAGTTATATATATACCCTTTGTATCATTTGTTCTTGAGTTGTTGCAGTGACCATTGCGTGACCAGTGCGCGTGTCTTTCACTGTATTTCATGCATGAATTATCTTCCATCTGTCCCTTTTCTTCCATCAGCACATCGCCTCATAAACATACAGAATATTGTATCCCTGCTCGCAATGGATCAACCGTCAATCAATGCGTCCTCTATTAATTGCAACATAGTATGAAACTCAAAATTTATGGGGAATTGGAATTGAAAGCCTATTGTTGTTAATTTAACGGCGTTATTGTATGATATCAAGCTTATTCGCAAGTTCTAATCATTATGAAATCACATGGTAATATTAGTATCCTCATAAGACCATATAATGGTACGGTAATTATATGAGTATCATTATGATATGCCATAGGATATGCTCCCCGGAAGTCATAGCTATCTAGGATATTTAAAGTAGTAGTGAAATAACAATTTATGGTTAAATTAATTTGTTTAGTAAAATGAAAAACAACGCGACTAAAGCATAAATCTAGTACAGAGAAGGACATACTATAGTTTAGATTCTCTTAAGCAAGAACGTCCCTCAATGTTTTACCACCAAATGAAATCAGAAAAATATAGAGATAAACACGTGCAAAGTGGTTTAACCAATCAAGACAGACGAACAAGTTTGAACCAGTTAATAAAAAGATTACTTAAGATATTTTATAATTATCGGGGTAAATTGACTGTAGGGCTAACTAACAAGTTTTTACAAAGATGAGTGTCCCGAATTTGAACCATGCGTTCTTTATCTGAGGGGGAAAAAATTTAAAAATTTTCGTTTAAAATTTTTTATTGTTTGGTTAAATAAAAGGAAATTTGCCCGAAATTGACAATGCTAAATAACACGTTTTTACGCAGATCGAAATATCAAATTTCGATCACGTGCTTTTAGCAAGACAAATCAAAAAACCTTTAAAAAATTGATATTTTGTAAATATTGGGGAAATTAGAATAATTGACAGCTATGCTAAATGACATGTTCCCCCAAATTTCCACCTTGCGTTTGGAGCAGCATAGCCGATTTCGGCTTTCGTGCCATTAAACAGCAAATTGGTGAGTTCATACAGATGGACGACTATGTGAAACCTCGAAGCGGTGAGTATGTTTGGTTCGAGAACTCTCTGATCTGCAGTTAACTTTTGCCGTGGATTCAGAGCAATATTGCTGAAGGCAACAGAAACAAGTGGGGATGCGCGAAGCGGTAAGTTTGTGCTGGGGAAGATAAGGTTGAACAGGCCTGGAAAAAGAGGCACCAGAAGAAAGAGCCCAGAAAAAGGAACTGGGAACAAAAGTACTAAAAAAAGAACAGGAAAAATCGTCATAATTATCAATGACAACCCGAGCATATCAGATTCCATTCGAACCTCTCAAGGGCTTAATCTTTTGATAATACAAAAGTGATAAAGTTTTTCAATTTAATACATTTTTTTAAGAAAAAGATAATTAGCTGAAAAAATATTATTTGTATAGTATTATTAAATCACAATATAGGTCCGGGATGGACTGGTTGGTAGGGCACTGGGCCCTTGCCCAAACGGTAGTGAGATCGATCAGGTCACAACGTCCTCCGTGTTCCTATAACAAATCAATATGCCTCTGGGGGTACTGAATAGTAGATTAATGGTTCTCTAGTTCAGGTCAAAACTCAAAAAGTGTTAATCAAAAGGAGACGAATCTCGATCATTTCATATATTTGTGGCCACCACTTTGTGTTATTTTGCAAAGAATGTAGATCTCTAGAAAAAATGAGTAATACCAAATCTCTAAATGATAAAGCATCAACGTAAATTAAATATGACTGTTTAATTTTTCTAAGAATTGTGGGGACCTCTTCTTTTCATATATTTTAAAAAGAGTATGATAAATTGAAGTATGATTTTCACGAAACAAGTCTACGGTTTTATCTTACTAATGTTAGGGTTAAAAAGAAGTAATGAGACAATCTGTTTTTCTCTTTTATCTGTGATGCATGAAAGGGATGAACCATTCATCAAAAGCTGAAGAAAGAAAAACGTGAAAAAGTCGGCACTATGAGGGAAGTATTTGTATAAAAATCTCGTTTTGCGGTAACTGCCTCCCCCCCCTATTTTCAATTGGAAGTGAAAGCGCAACCATGCATGCTGAGGGTATGGCCGAACCAGTGGCTTTCGATTTGATCTCATCATCGTCTGCTGCCCCTGTTTCTAGAAAAGGAGGGATGTTTTTTCTTCTCTTCCCCACCCTCTACTCGTTCCATCACCACCGTACCGTCCAAATTTTCTTTCTTATGTTTTTTCTTTTCTATCGGCTGCTGTCCCTTCCCACAGCTCAGCTACACTAGGCGACCAAATTATTCCACGAACTCGCCGATTTCCACCCCTGCCCACGCACCCTCTGCTACAACCCCTTTTGCAACTCTACCTCCTCTCCCTTCGAATCTTCCCCATCCCTTTCGTGGGCAGCAGCAGAAAAGGAAGGTCGAGAAGACGTTATCACGTGATGTCCCTTCTGGCGCGTTCGCAGACCCTTCCCCAACCCACCACTTCATCTGGCGCCCGTCCACCGTTCAATAAGCCCTTTGCTGAGCACTCCCTAGTAGACCTAGAACAGAGGCTACCCATCGAACGTAATGGGAAAAACGCTAGCGTTCAAACGCGCGCGGCCACATTGCACCATTGGATGAGTTTTTGGTGCGTCGCGACAGCAGGGGCGTCCTACCATCTCTACCCCCCACTGGTGCAGGAGACGTTTTTACTTTCTTTCCTTTTTTCTCCCTCCCCCTATCTCAAGGTCCAGCATTTTCGATTAGGTCTCCCTCCATCCTGACCCCCACTTGAGCCAGAATCTTGGACCTTCAGGCTGGTTCACGAATTTGCGCAATGTCCCTTTCGCGTTTTGGGGACAAGCATCAGCGTTGAAAGGCTCTTTTTGGAGAGAGTGTCCTTAATTGCTGAGGGAATCAGTGGAAATCGATAAACGCCCATTAGCACTTTTCTGTCTTTCTGCTGCTGCTGCTGAAGTCCTGAAATGGCATTTAATCTGCTCATATCAAATTGGCACATTCAGCTTTTATTTCATTCCGAGCCACTTTTCCAGTTAAACTAATCAGTCACCTTCAGACAGATTTTGTCTGGCTTTATCATGAGCATTATAACAGCATAACGGAATGAAAGGTTACTATCACACTTTAGTTGCGAATATTGATTTATTCACTTCTCTATTCCATTTTAATTCGCTTAGACATTGCTTATCAGCTTTATCGTGATCTCTATTATTTATAGTTAAAATGTAGCTACGTTAGTCCTTACTTTGAAAAAGACATAAAAATCTGTCTTTGTAGATTATATATTGTATAGTGTTGTTGCCTCTAGTGTATATTCACTGTAATAAATTGATAGTGTGTATATGGTTCATGTGATTATTGATAGTTGGTATATGGGATATATATATGGTTTTACGACTACCATTGTCCAACTTCATAGCCTTGTAATTTTAGAGGACTTTTTGATGGAATTAACCCGCATTTGCTTTATATGGAGAGGAAAACCTCCCATGGTTAGTTTGTCAATAAGGGGACTCTAACCGATGATCCATCAACCACTGAGGACATTTTACGTCAGTATTGTGGTCAGAGCAAGCCGGGTGCTGAATTCCTTGCCGACAAGCCATTGCTGGGATTCGAACCCGGTTATCTCATTGGGAGGCGAGCGTTCTATCCCCTGAGCCATTACGGCTCTCTCTCTCTCTCTCTCTCTCTCTCTCTCGCCGTATATGTAAATGCCAAATTATCAAATGACTTCTAACTTTCTAATCTAGCGGTTCACAAAATGCGTTCCACGGAGCCTTAGGGTTCCGTAGAAGAGTTGCAGGGTTTCCGATGATTAGTACTTTTTTAAAACCCGTAATTACTACATTTATATGCGATCAATAAATCATCGATATAAATAAGCAATCAATAATAATAAAGCAATCAATATTTATATAATATTTCGGTTGTTTTTATGAAGTGAAATGTCAGGAAATAGAAATAACTAAAATTTGCCTTTCTTTTATTAATTTGATCAGTATTACCAATGGACATGCATCAGGGTTCCGCCGAAAAAATAACAACTGTTTAGGGTTCCATAGACGAAAAAAATTGGGAACCGCTTTTCTGAATAACTATTCTATTAGAAAATTAACTACTGCATAATGCTTTCTTCTGTTAATTTCTTTTTGAATTAATAATTTGATTGAAATGATCAATTACCGTGTACAATCATACTTTGCCAATCTTGAAGTAAATTTCATTATAGTAATTATGGAAATTCATGTAACAAAGTCAAAAGGAGCAAGTTATATTAACTTGCGCATTTAACAAAAAAGAAATAACGAAGCAACAAGGAAACAAACAAACAAAAAGGAAGAAACCTCACTACGGCACATCGTTGTTTTGTAATCCGTAAACGCACTAGTGATGCCCTCGCGATTAATAAATAATAGTTAAGCTTTCTCAAGTCTATTAAAATATATTGCAAGTAGAAAGTTTTTAGTTATTAAAATTTTATGAAATTTAACGCGTGAGTGACCACCCAGATTCCACTGCGCTTTTACAGCCTCTCAATTCTAAAATCAGGTCCTAGGTGAAAGCTTAAAATTCTTGCCAAATCTTTAATTTAATTTGCAAGCAAATTATACCTCCGTCGTCCATCCATTGTATGAGGCGTGGTTTTCAGTGAAAGTTATAGTAGATCCGCTAGTTTCCTTGCTTCGGTCACGGGCTCTTGGTTCCCTGTGGCTCCTAAATTCGTTGATGTCGCTGTTACGTAGTTTTTCGTGTGCTCTGGGAATGCTCGAGAGATTAATTCTTAATTAGCAGAAATAACGTTAATTTAGTTATAAATACATTTAGGAGATCTATATGTTATTAAATGGCCGAAGTTTTTAATTTTATGATGGCACACAGTGTGCGAAAAGAGAGAGAGAGAGAGATAACTTTTGATAAAATGATCGGATTTTTCACGTACTAGGATTTTAAGGACTAATCTCAATGCCTGCGATTTTTTAGGACCTGTTTGGTGAATTTTTCGCTGTTAAAAATATTTCCCCTATCAGGTTCTCATTTGCCTGCCAAAAAAAAAAAAAAAAAAAATAATAAAAANAAAAAAAAAAAAAAAAAAAAAAATTCTCAAAAGTGTAAATGGCCCTAAAAATGGCCATTTACATTGGTTCGAGGCCATAGCCTTTAATAGGAAAATTTATTTGTGCTGTGTGTGACAATGTTTTAAAATATTAAAACAGATATTAAAACGTACTTTTTCTGAAAAAGTTTTTTTGATGGTTTTGGATTGTTGAACCGCGAAATATGGGGGGGGGGGAGGGGAGGAGCCAGAATCTTTGCTGCTTTAGGTTAATTTCATTTTTGCGCATTTCGCTATTTCAAAGAAGTATTTTTAAATTTTTATTTCTCAAGAACTATTAGACCAATTTCTTTCAAATTTCGAGTTCAGTTATTTAAAATTACGTAGATTAAATTGGTGAAAAAAATCAATGTACTTTACATTTAAATGTTTGTACGACTATTATTAAATTAAATAATAAATCATTATAAAATAAATAATTACTTTTTAAATAACTTACTTTTTAAACTATAATTGGGTGCAATCTTTTTTTCAATTCATTTCATTAATTTCTGCATTATTACTTCATTAATTCACTTCCGTCATTTGTTCAAAATACGCAAAATGTAAAATAAGGATTCCAAAGTTTTGATCCCTATCTCTGTAATCCACTCATTGCATGAGGTTTGATTTCAATAGAAATCACTGCAACCTAACACTATTCATTGTATGACACTTGATTTCCATAGAAATCACTACAACCTATTCATTGTATGAGGCTTGATTTCAATAGAAATCACTACAACTTATTCATTGTATGAGGTTTGATTTCCATAGAAATCACTACAACCTATTCATTGCATGAGGCTTGATTTCAATAAAAATCACTACAACCTATCATTTTTCAATGAATGTGGCTTGATTTCAATAGAAATCACTACAACCTATTCATTGTATGAGGCTTGATTCAATAAAAATCACTACAACCTATCATTATTCAATGAATGTGGCTTTATTTCAATAGAAATCACTACAACCTATTCATTGTATGAGGTTTGATTTCAATAAAAATCACTACAACCTATCATTGTTCAATGAATATGGCTTTATTTCAATAGAAATCACTACAACTTATTCATTGTATGAGGCTTGATTTCAATAAAAATCACTACAACCTATCATTATTTAATGAATGTGACTTTATTTCAATAGAAATCACTGCAACCTATTCATTCTATGAGGCTTGATTTTAATAAAAATCACTACAACCAATTTCTGTTTTTATTTATTCACGAATCGTTAAGACCATTCATTGATTCCCTTTCTTTCTTCGATTGATTCTTTCATTCATTTCCTATAAAATGAATAATACATAGCAGCTGTTTCCATTTAATGGAGTGTGCCTTGACTTATAATGTTCTACAAAATAACTGTAAACAATCTCACAAGGAAAATAATATACTTTAATAATTTAACAGCTACATAAAAAATATTTAAAAATAAGAGAACTCGTATGAAATGTTCTAGAAAAAGAATGGTTTCAAGTAGAAAATGTTAAATGTTGCTGTTTTGCCAAATTAACATGAGTTTATAACCCTATAACAATATACTTTCTTTAAACATTAAAGTATGTAAAAAAAATTTATTTTCTACACCTGATGAAAATCAGTTTCATTTTATAAACTGAAATTTTTAGCTTTTGGTTAGATAATATACTTAATTGCTTTTATTTTAAAATTTCCTAATGTGGTCGGAGATGTTCATGCTGTTTTTTTATTTTTTAATTGCTGAACATATACTTTTATCGAACGTTTTTTCGAAACGAAATTATACGAAATTTTTAATTAAATGATTCTTTTTCGAACGTTTTTTTTAAAGAAATCTGTCGTGGCTGAAAATTTTCTCTCATACTGTTATTATGAGAAAGTTGGACGAAACCATATCAGCTCATGTGCTGACCACATTTAAATTAAGTGGTTAAAAACTGCAGTTGTAGCCACCTTTAAAAAACAAATGACAAAATATCTCGATCTTTAGTTGCGATTGGGTGGGGGGCGAGAGCAATTAGTAAGTGGAAAGGACTGCAGTTCATTTGTTGTTTGACGCTGAAGTCTTATCATTTTTTTGAGATGGGATTAAAATAAAAAAGGCTGCTGATGACAAAATAAAACAATTTGTTGAAGAATGAAGAAATTTAATTAAGATACGAACAAATAAATGAAAATAATCACTATGTTTCGAACAGGGCAAAACTTGGGTTACACACAATGGTTTAGATTATTTTAATATTACATGCATGATATAAAGCTTCAAAATTAGTTTTATTTTAGTTATTACTACACTTCCTATCAATTTTAATCATTGTAAAATTTTCCTTTCATTATTTTCATTAAATAAACACCAAATTTTTGGGTTAAATTTTAAACTATGCTAATAATGAAGCATCAAGAAAGCAATTAGAAAGTGGAATAAATGAAAAGCCTTTCATTTAAAAGGGGCTGAAATCTTCGACGCTTCGAAAAATCGACAAGACGTCTTGAGTTTCAATGAGAATAGATTAAACCTGCGTCTTCATCAATTTTGTTCACTGTCTGCTGATGTTGAATGAACCGAAAAGCAAGCGATAATTAAGTTGCCTGTTTGAAATAGATATTGATGAATAAACGTGTAATGCGTTTGATAAGTAGTTCTTTTAAGGTTTGATTAATAAACAACGAAGAGAGAAATTTTCTTTTGTCGTTTGGCATTAGCGAGCTTCTTTGTGTGTCGTCTGCTTTTTTTTTTCTTCTATTTAATTTAACTTTTTTTTTTATCGTTTGGTCTTTTTCTTTCGGCGATGTGTTATGTTCACAAATGAACCTTAATTAAATATCCTCACCTCTGAATCAATTTCCAGGTAGAGGGGATGAAGTAATTACGGAGTTGTTTTCAAATTTGTGTTTCAGAGCGGAGGGGGGAGGAGATAAATGTGTTGGATCACGAGAAAGGGGGAGTGAAATAAGTGTGAAAGAAACAGAAAAGAACAGATATAGAGTTAAATGGAAGAATACAAAAAAAAACTTGACGAACAACTAAGAGACTCAAATTTATTCAGCTACTTTCTTTACGATCAACACGAACCTCAAGGAGATGTCAGCGTGTTATCTTTAAAGTTAGAAATATCAAGGCGAACCAGTTCAGTGATTACGGTTACGGATGCATATGTCATTTAAGGTAGACGGTGTTATATTTCAAAGAAAGGGTCAACTGAAATTCTAATAAAAAAAAATAGTATTTTTGCCCACAAACGACTTTTGATTGAAAATAAAAGGAGAAAAAAAATCTCAGACACAGTAAGACAAATTAAAAATAATGTTACCCTGGATATCTTTTGTTCTAATGACTGAATTTGCACATATTGCAAATCTTAATGGTTTTAAAGCTTGACCTCTAATATACTAATTAATTAATGTTAATTATTACGAAATGAGTGTCATGATAAAATATGCGTAACACATTTCCTGACATTTAAAAACTGAATTATTATCTTATTTAATCCTTTTCTCAGTAAATAAAAATCATTAATATAATCGGTAATCTTTTAATACCACAACCTCTGTTTTCATCACAATAAGATAAAAAAAAAGTACTTTCACTGAATTAATAAAGTTTTATTATAGATTTTTTTTTCTTGAATGAAATAATGTTAGGGTAAAATATTTAAATTAATAATGTACATACAAAAACGAATCACCAAATAATATACTTAACCGATAAACTTGGGATTGGCTTACACAAACTAAATCATTCCAGTTTATTGATTCTTGCAGCATGTGCTATAAAGTTCCAAATTTTTTCGAGTGATTTAACTTCTATTCTAAATTAGTAAGTAAAATTTTTTTTGGTGTTCTCAAAGTCGATGATCTATCGAATCGTTCTTAGAATTCAAATGAATCAAATTAAAGGACAAAAATTTCATAAATAAATTAAACTTTGCTCTTTTTTCCCTTTCTTTAAAAGGATACTATATCGCAGGAGAAGCTCTTCTTGGTAAATTCTTTTTCGAAAACATAAATTATTTAAAGTTTAGAGAAAAGGGGGTTCAGATAAATCAAGAGTAAAGTTTCACATGCTAAAAATGTTTTTTTTTTTTTAATTTTTTTCCCTTTAAAAAATTAAAACGAAACAAATTATAGCAGGATTAATCAAAATTACGCAGTAGTGAAGTATTAGTGGTGCAATAATTTATTTGCATTTTGATATTTTGAAAGCATTTTTTCCTCATTTGAAGTTTTATGATTTACACTAGGTTTACTTGAACCCCCTTTTTTCCATGAACTTTAAAATACCAATGGAGATGAAACAGAATTTGGAATGACAAATTTCTCCGTGGATATAGCGTCCTCTTAAGCGGAAAACATGCGACACCTGCCCAATTCTCTGGGAGCCCAAAATATATCAAATGTTCAAAATATCTCGTAAAATACACTTCGGATCAAAAATTTAAATAAACCTGTGTTTAATATTTTCAAAACGTGCATTCCATGATATCAAATTCGACTCCCAAATTTCGATACCTAGCGATAAAACCTGAATCAACTTCAAAAAAATCCCCATTTTTTATTGCAGTTTCGGATTTTCTAGAAAAAAAGTACCCCGACTTGACATACAGGTTGTTGGATGTTGGATCGTAGGTGGCACTATCATTGCAAAATGAGGAAGACGTAAGTTGTTTAAAATAGAGATATCTTGTAGAGATACATGTCTGATCGAAAAACTAAAAATATACTTATTCAATGTTTCGAAAAATCTATCTAATAACACCAAACTCGACCCCCACACCTACTTAGTCATCTCGAGGTCGAATTTGAAAACATTAAATGCATGTTTTGAAAATATTTATCATGTGTATTTTTACATTTATGATGTCATGAGTATTTTTTGAGATATTTAACCATTTCTATATTTTTCGCTATAGGGCAAAATTTGGAAATTTTGCTAATGACCAGTTGTAGCATTTTTAATAGTGGCCACTTTTCCTAAAATTAAAAATTTTTAACGGCTTGAAGCATTTCTCAAAATATGGTAAACATTACAAGATATATTTCCAAACTGATAAAAAATTTCAAAAACAAGCACGAAATAAAGCAATTTTCAGAGCATTGTAAAATATTCACACAATAAATCCATATTTAAGTAAAAAAAATTATAACAAGAAAATGGACACGTGGTGTATTTTCGAAGAGAAAAATGGAGATCGGTTGGCAATTGGCAGACAATTTTTTAATCGCTATTAGTTACATTAAGCCACCCTGTGTCTGTTTATTTTCACCTTCACTTTTCGGACATCCTGTATATTGCAGTGAGATTTTCATTTTATTTTATAACCGTCGTTGAACAGCCAACCCAATTTTTAGTTCACTACTACCAATGTTCAACTCCGTAGTCATTCATAATTTTGTACCCAAACAAGCAGACAAGGGAACTCCTGGATCAAGTATTGGGTAAAATCTGCTTTCGTGAAGAATTTTTTGATGAAACTTACCCGCATATGGCGTTACATGGAGACGAAAAGCATGAAAACCTACAATGGTTAGCTTGACGGCAGGGGGACTCTAACCCATGACCCGTCTACCACTGAGGATATTTTACGTCAACACAGAATTCGTATTGGCCAGCCATAGCCTGCGATTCGAATCCGGGTCACCTCGTTGAGAAGCGAGTGATCTATCCCCTGAGCCACCATAACTCACTGCTGTTCGATTGAGAAAAAAAAAGAAAACATATGTGCTTCAACACAAACTTGGAGAAAAGTGGCTCGACAACTATTTTCTTCTGTTGCCTAAGCTATAAACATCAAAATAGAATTTCAAAAAACTCATAAAACAAAATTCATTTCAGAAAAGAAAAAAAAATTACAATAGGTAGCTTCGTATGCAATAATGTCAAAATATATAAAAAAATCTTTATTTTAAATTTTTTTGTTGCTTACGTCTTACGTGATTTTTCTACCGCACTGCAGAATAAAAATTTTTGTTACAAAAATGACATTTATAAACAGAGAGACTGTAAAACTTCTAAACCCGCCGCTACTTAAGAGATTAAACAAAAATCAGATCTTTTTTATAACGATTTCATGTGTAGCTCCACTCTTCCTTAATTTATTAACCCTTAGACGCAAATGGGATACAGCTGTCCCTTTTATATATATATTTTTTCTGACTCACTAATTACGGACAAAAATACATTTTGGTATTTTTTAATTATAAGAAATAGTCTAATAGTTGCTTAAAAAAATCTGTTAGATAACAGGAATTATATTTGTACTAAAATATGACATCCATAAAAAGTAGTGTGCAATTTTTTTTCCCATTCATATTCAAAAAATTATCAATAATTGATTTTGTAATTTAAAGAAATTTCATTGATGAAAAATTGTTTCACTTAAATTTAAATAAGTGCCAAACACGAAAAAAATATGGTTTGGAAGCGAGCCTTGAAGATTTTTCCTTTAACTCGAAGACCCCGGTATTTCATGCTCTATACCAGGGGTTTCCACTTTGCATGAGGCCGGGGACCGCATTTAAAAACACCAGTCAAATGGCCAGTCTTTATCAAAATTTTGTATGAGACTTTTTTATGTTTGAAGTAACATTAAATATTACCGTTTTTATCAAGTTGTACAAAACTTAAGTATTATTTTGTAACACGATTATTTTTGTATTTGAATAATTATCTTCTTGTATGCAAAATCTGAGAAATAAATTTTTTTGCACCGTTGGTATGTTAAATTTCACAGAGACGGAGAAATTAGGTTCTTTTCAACAAAAGAAAAGTATTTTAAACCCATATAGATTTTTTACAAAAATTGTCCTAAAAAAATGACAACTAATATATTCTAGTTCGCGGGCCACAAAAAAAGGCTGCGGGCCGGATATGGCCCGCTCTCAGCCAGTTGGTAACCACTGCTACCATAAATAATAACATAAATTATTTAAATGTTAAAATAATATTTTTCACTTATTTTGACCTAAATTAATACAAAGTAATGAAGAAAAAAATGTTTATTAAAAATTCTGCCTCAAAAGGTTAAAAAAAAAAAAAAAAAAAAAAAAAGTATTCTTTAAAAATCGGAAATCATACGGTTAGTTACCCTATAATTTCCCCCACCTTTTATTAATCGAACGCTTCATTAGCTTCATATGGTGTTCGTGCAACAATATGAATCAATTTACTTCTCCAAAATAGTTTTATAGCTTTCTCTTACAAAACAAAAAATTATAAAAATAAATTAGAAGGTAGTCAAGGGGGGCCCCCACCAGACAATATTGTATGAAAACAAGTTTCGTATAAGGAGGGGGAGGGTCGAGACGAGAGATACGTGACGTTGATTTCTACATTCATCGATGCACGTGAGCAGTAAAGTAATACAAAAACTTTTTTTTTTTTTAAAAATAAGCGGATATACTTATATGACAATCCGTGCCCGATTCGGGTTAAGAAACTAGACTATGTCTGCAACACCAAAACGATTCAATTTTTTTCCTCGTTGGAAAAAAAAAATTCAGGTTTAAAATTTCTTAATGAATTAAACGATAGAGAATTTCTTTCTGTTTCTGTTACTTAAGAAAAAAAAATTGTTTTAGAATAATCACTTGTTATCTCCTTTACTAAATATATTTGTTGTAGATAAGTAAGTTCAACAGTTTTCTATTATCTACTTTTTTTTTCCATTGCGAATTGATTTATAATTTGTATAATAATTAGGCTTAAAGGCGTTGACGCGTTTGTTGATTAAATCATAAAGAGCTCAAAGCAATTATAAGAAAATGTAAATGCCGTAGGCTTATTGAATGTCAACAAGTATTTTCAAATGTCAACGTCACTTTGCAATGCGCCTGGCTAATTAATAAAAAGCTTTTAGAAATTAACATGATTGTTATTTTTATGCTTATTACAATGAACTCCTGTGCTTTTGGGCTGTTAAAGAAATGTGCGAAGATCATACTGCATTTGCTTAGGCTTATTGTAATCAAAGCTGTTGTTGTTGTTTCTAATGGCACTAATGACTCCAAATCCAGCAAGTCTGCTTAGGGAAACCAAGCGTATTTAAGGCAGAGGATGCGTTTCTTGTTTTTAGTGGCGCCATCTATGACCAAGAATACGACTTATGCCGCACACACGTCACTGCCCGTTTACAGGGCGGACTCAGTCATACATCCATTCAAATTTTGACCTGAACCATAGAACAAGCAATCCCCAATTCAGTATCCCCAGAGCTATGATTTTTTTTAATGGGAACTTAGAGGACTTTATGACCCGACAGATTTAACGTGCACCAGTCAACATTTACTACATTTTGGCTGGCGGGGATAGATCTCACGACCGCTTGGACATGATTCTATTTACAATAAGCCTTCACTACCCTAGGCTTAATACAAACGTCCTGAAATAAATCAGGCTAAATGAATAATAAATCCCAGCCTTTCTACAGAAGCCAATTAGTCTATAAAATTTCTAGGCTGTCTAGAAAAATGCTGGAGACTTTTTCATTTTACTGTCGGACTGCAAAATGATCCTGACTATTTGCAAAGAGCCGCATAGTTGCTTAATTAGCCTATGGCATGTGGGGATAGGGAATCAGTGTTTAAGAGTAAGGAAGAAAAAAAAGCTTAAATTTTAATTATAAACTAATTTACTCATTCATAAATTCATTAATAAAATGATTAACGGATTTGTTACCTCTCTTCTCTTACTTTTTCTCTCTTTATTCACGCAACGGGGACAACTCGAATTCGAGAAACTGGTACGGGGCGGTAGACATCAACCCTTTGTCGCAGAATTTTTGTTGAACATATTTTTCATACTTTTTTCATTATTTTGTATTAATTTAGGACAAAATGAGTGAAAAATAACATACTTAGCTTTTTAATAATTTATGATTATGAAATACAGCATGAAACATCGGTGTCTTATTCAGAGTTAAGGGTAAAATCTTCCAGACAGGCTCACTTCCAAACAACAATTTTTCAAATTTGTACTTGTTTGCTGTTATTTAAATCCAAGAGAAACAGTTACTCATCATTGATATTTCTTTAATTTACAAAATCAATCATTAATAAATTTTTGAATATAAATGAAAAAATATTTGAAACTACTTTTTCTTTTTTTGGATTTTATATTTTAGTTCAAATATAATTCTGCTAGTCTAATAGATTTTTTTAATAACTATTAGACTGTTTTTTATAACTAAAAAATACCAAAATATATTTTTGTTTGTAATTAGAGCGTCAGAAAAATAATATTTAAAAAAAAGAGACATCAGTGTCCCATCTGCGTCAAAGGGTTAAATGAATGTTTAGTTATATAGGGATAAGTCAAACATTCCTGAGAGTCGCGGTGGCTCAGGAAATAGAGCTTTCGCCTTCCAAAGAGTTGAACCGGGTTCGAATCCCCGAGATGGCTGGTCGATACGAATTCCGCACCCTGCACGCACCGGCCGCAGTGCAGACATCAGATATCCTCAGTGGTAGATGGATCAGGGCTTAGAGTCCCCTTGTCATCAGGCTAACCGTGGGAGGTTTTCGTGGTTTTCCTCTTCCCGTAACGCAAAAGCGGGTTAGTTCCCTCAAAAATACTCTAAGAAGGCAAATTTCTCCCAATACTTAATCCAGGAGTTTCCTTGTCTTCTGGATTGGGTACAAAATTACAAGGCTACGGATTTGAACATTAGTAGTCATAAACCAAAAAATTGGCTGTCTAACGACGTTTATAAAATACAAACATTTTTGAAATATCTAAATGAGCAAAGTTTCATAAATCACGACTCTCAAGATAAATTTGCTATTATAACATAATTTTTGAAAAAAATTAAAGTTACAAAAATATCAGATGCATATAAACAAAAGTTGATCATTTTTATACCAAAATTTTAATAAAACGTAAAACTTATCTTACTTTTGTCTGTGTGTACTGTTATAGAAGGGCATTCTCGATATATTACAAATTTATAGGAAAAAGAAAAGTATAGGAAAGGTATTAAAGGAAAGTATATAAAAGTATGGGAAATAAAAGTGTAACAATCGCTATTTTGAAACTTCATAAATTAAAAAAAAAGTTCCTTTCAAGGATAAGTTTGTTTACCTATCCTTAAAACAAGTTTTAGCAAAAATATACCACCACTAATAACTAAGTATATAAAAAAAATTCAAAGAAGCCAGCTTTTTTAATGAATTAAAATAACATTATTTTGCATTAAATGTATTTTTTTTTCTTTATCATTTGATTATCAATCTTTTATAAAGCCATTTAATTAATAGCAAAATCTACACTAATATTTTTAATCGAATTTCAGAAAAAAATTGAATACAGCAAGAAAAAAAAAATGAAAGGATACTTTGATCTCTTAACAGCTCATTTAAAAAGGATATTCACACGCGATGTCATAAATAATAACTCTCGACACATAACACGGGGTGTTACGGTATTTATTTTGTTCCATTATTGTTTCATCTTTTGTTAGTCATCACCATAACAACATGTAAATTCATTCCTAAATGTGAGCATTGCACTCATCATATCTCCAATAACAGTTATCCATTCTGGAATACAATAGCAACATCGTTTCAAAACGTTTGATTTTATGAAATTATCTTGGTAGAGATGAAAACGATCATCTTAGTTTTTAAGCAGGGTTAAAATATGCTTTTATTAATGCGTTTATTTGATAATTTTAAAAAAAAAAGAGGAAAATCTGCAACTATGCAAAAAAATGTGCAATTTTCTCCTACGCCATTTAAAAGTTCTAATGGAATATATATGTTATTGTGAATGACCGAAATTGGAGGTTGTTGACAATCACATAGTCGCTTTGGTAAATGTCCGAAATATATACTTGATCTAGTTAAGTGCCACTGCCCGGTATACCTTACACTGATGTTCTTTTAAGGTTCAGTGCCAGTGCCCGGTGGCCCCAAAAACTGATGTTTCTGATAATTATCCTCAGCAGATATTAAAGTATCGATTAAATATTATGATGTCATTGAATAAATTAATATTAAATCGGATATAACAAATATTTCGGACATTCACCAAAGCGACTATGTGATTGTTGACATTCACCGGTGAAAGTCGATATTCTTTTGATTTTGGTCATTCACAGTAACATATATAAATATGGGTTCGGGCAACCTTCCATCCATGGAAATGGGGGAAGTTATTTCATCTGATAGAATAGACCTTAACTACTCGCCACGTGGCGAGTCAACAAAAAAAAGTGGCGACTGATCAAACCGGTCACTTTTCCCCATCGTTTTTTCTTTCTTCTTTTAATTGTTTCATGATAAAAAGTATATCAATCAATAATGCAGAAATACTCTGGAAAACAGAATTTTCATTAAAATGTCCAATGTTACATTCACAATTTTATTCCATCAATTAGTGATGGAAAGGTACATGTGGAAGTTCTTTAACAGTTCATGTGGAGTTCTTTAACAATTCGCATACTTCGAAGTTCTAATGTCTACATTAAATGTATTTTTGCTTTCCCTAATATTTCTAAATAAAGTTCTTTTAAGTCAGTATGTTTTGAACAAATTTTGTCGCATTTATATAATTTAATAATTCATATTATTTTATGATTTATATTATTTTATGAATTAATATTATTTACATTGTTGAATTAAATTTTTATAGCCGTAAATTATTTCTAATATGCTTATTTTTTAAAATATAATTTAGTCCAGACAACAAAAAAAGGAAAAGAAGTTTGCAAATGGTGGCAACTAAATGAAAATCGATAGGTCGTATCGATATCAGTCACCGTCTCATTAAGTTACACCAAAAAGTGGCTATTAAGTTATTAAAATCTACCGGCAACCGATTTCTAACTGCAAAATTTAAATTTTATGGTCTATGATGAAACATAGATTGCTTACATATAAACTTATATTCGTAATATTTAAGGATTGAATGATACATATTATAAAATAAAAAAATTATATTAAACGTCGTTTTAATAAAATGGTGGCCTTTATGTAATCTTTGTGACGCTATTTTTCAGATAAATATTTTATAGTTTACATTCTGGTCAAGTGGTTAACAGTCGTATGTGAGGAATGAAATCCATGATTGCAAGCAAGCTTTTCAATGTATAATTTCATACCAGTCTGCTCACCTTTGGGTTTAAACCTGATGTTTAATTTTAAAACTTTCATTCTCCCCCGCCCCCCAAAAAAATACATGTTATATCAAAATTAGTGAACAATAGTTTATTAGTGAATAATAGTCCCAAAACGTTTTATATTTGAGGAAAAAAATGGCTTGAATTAAATTTTTCACATTGTTGCGGTCGTGAAAGTTGAGTCTGGATAATTCGTTTAACTAGTCCTAGAGATTAAGGAAAACGGTGCAAAAAAATGTTTCAAAATTGCTGTTGAAATAGACCGGGGCTCACACGCAACTAGTACGTGGACCGTTGAGTCATCTGTTGCCAATAATTTTTTTCTTTAAATATGTAAAACAATTTTCGATGGCCACCATTGATCACGAGTTGCAAAAAATAAGCATGTTTTACTAGGCCTAGTATTTAAAAATACTAAAGCAAATATAGCTTCCATTATGAGTTTGAAATGGCTTAGTTGATAAGAGATAGCTTCCGACTGAAGAGACCAGGTTTCAAACCCTGGTAATGACGCGACTAATTAATTTGTATAGCTATTAGCTTGTACCGATGACATTGTTGACGTAATATACAAATCAACCTTACGTAAGATTCTAATTACAGTTGGGTTATTTATGGAATAACTTTGTGTATTTCTTTCCCTTGTTTTGCATACGACGGTTTGCTTCTCACGAAAAGTTCTTCTGAGATAGAATGCAAATAAGCATGTTCTACTAGGCCTAGTATTTAAAAGTACTGAAGTAAATATAGTTTCCATCTTATCATTATGAGTTGGAATACTGAAATGGCTTAGTTGAAAAGACATCGCTTCCGACACAAGATACCTGGTTTCAAACACTGGTAATGACGCGGCTAATTAATTTGTATAGCTATTAGCCTGTACCGATCACATTGTCGACGCAATATACAAATCAACCTCACATAAGATTGTAATTACAGTTGGGTTATTTATGGAATAACTTTGTGGATTTCATTCTCCTTGTATTGTATATGGCGGTTTGCTCTTTACGAAAAGTTCCCCTTCAGAGATAGAATGAAAATTACAAAATAATCTAGTTACTGCCTCTAACTCCCTTTCACGGGTAGATTTAGCTAAGGCGATAAAATAAATTCGAGAGTTTGAATAATTGGTGAATCCACAAGCGAAATAACCAAAGTCGAAAATGGATCTTAAATTTGAATCCAACAGCCGTGGGCCAACCGTGGCAGATTTTCATGATTTTACTGCCCATGTTGCATATGATGGGTGTTTGTTTCTTTCAAAAGTTCCCTCTCCTTTCGAGTCCGGTTTAGGAAACAAGGTTTTGGAAGTGAACACATTGCCTCTAATTCACTTCCGTAGATAGACTGCCCAGAAAAGAGGTTATGAATTTGAATAATTGTTGAGAACTTATATTAATATTATCAATCTCATTACTAGTATATTTAGGGTATAAAAATAATATTTGTTTTAAAAAATACATTGCAGTTGCACTAAATAAAATTTTGTGTACACTTAATTGTTATCATAATTTTTTTTAAAATAAATAAATAAGGGAAGTGAAACCTGTGTAAGTTGACCACTAATGGGATAACATTTTAATGGTTCACTTAGATGAGTGGTCAACTTTATGAAGTGAGAATTTGTTTTTCGTTAATTTTTCACTTGATCATTAAGATAACTTAAGCAAGTAATCAACATACAGAGGTGGTCAACTTAACAAGTTTCACTGCATTAACCAGAAGCAACCTTTCAATTGTATTCAAAATAGTCGTAAATTGTTCGCTTATTCTTTATATATCTACGGGGAATATTTTTAACCATGTTTTTTTTATTTGATCATTAGCATTACTTAAGCAGGTGATCAACATACAGAGGTGGTCAACTTAACAAGTTTCACTGCATTAACCAGAAGCAACCTTTCAATTGTATTCAAAATAGTCGTAAATTGTTCGCTTATTCTTTATATATCTACGGGGAATATTTTTAACCATGTTTTTTTTATTTGATCATTAGCATTACTTAAGCAGGTGATCAACATACAGAGGTGGTCAACTTAACAAGTTTCACTGCATTAACCAGAAGCAACCTTTCAATTGTATTCAAAATAGTCGTAAATTGTTCGCTTATTCTTTATATATCTACGGGGAATATTTTTAACCATGTTTTTTTTATTTGATCATTAGCATTACTTAAGCAGGTGATCAACATACAGAGGTGGTCAACTTAACAAGTTTCACTGCATTAACCAGAAGCAACCTTTCAATTGTATTCAAAATAGTCGTAAATTGTTCGCTTATTCTTTATATATCTACGGGGAATATTTTTAACCATGTTTTTTTTATTTGATCATTAGCATTACTTAAGCAGGTGATCAACATACAGAGGTGGTCAACTTAACAAGTTTCACTGCATTAACCAGAAGCAACCTTTCAATTGTATTCAAAATAGTCGTAAATTGTTCGCTTATTCTTTATATATCTACGGGGAATATTTTTAACCATGTTTTTTTTATTTGATCATTAGCATTACTTAAGCAGGTGATCAACATACAGAGGTGGTCAACTTAACAAGTTTCACTGCATTAACCAGAAGCAACCTTTCAATTGTATTCAAAATAGTCGTAAATTGTTCGCTTATTCTTTATATATCTACGGGGAATATTTTTAACCATGTTTTTTTTATTTGATCATTAGCATTACTTAAGCAGGTGATCAACATACAGAGGTGGTCAACTTAACAAGTTTCACTGCATTAACCAGAAGCAACCTTTCAATTGTATTCAAAATAGTCGTAAATTGTTCGCTTATTCTTTATATATCTACGGGGAATATTTTTAACCATGTTTTTTTTATTTGATCATTAGCATTACTTAAGCAGGTGATCAACATACAGAGGTGGTCAACTTAACAAGTTTCACTGCATTAACCAGAAGCAACCTTTCAATTGTATTCAAAATAGTCGTAAATTGTTCGCTTATTCTTTATATATCTACGGGGAATATTTTTAACCATGTTTTTTTTATTTGATCATTAGCATTACTTAAGCAGGTGATCAACATACAGAGGTGGTCAACTTAACAAGTTTCACTGCATTAACCAGAAGCAACCTTTCAATTGTATTCAAAATAGTCGTAAATTGTTCGCTTATTCTTTATATATCTACGGGGAATATTTTTAACCATGTTTTTTTTATTTGATCATTAGCATTACTTAAGCAGGTGATCAACATACAGAGGTGGTCAACTTAACAAGTTTCACTGCATTAACCAGAAGCAACCTTTCAATTGTATTCAAAATAGTCGTAAATTGTTCGCTTATTCTTTATATATCTACGGGGAATATTTTTAACCATGTTTTTTTTATTTGATCATTAGCATTACTTAAGCAGGTGATCAACATACAGAGGTGGTCAACTTAACAAGTTTCACTGCATTAACCAGAAGCAACCTTTCAATTGTATTCAAAATAGTCGTAAATTGTTCGCTTATTCTTTATATATCTACGGGGAATATTTTTAACCATGTTTTTTTTATTTGATCATTAGCATTACTTAAGCAGGTGATCAACATACAGAGGTGGTCAACTTAACAAGTTTCACTGCATTAACCAGAAGCAACCTTTCAATTGTATTCAAAATAGTCGTAAATTGTTCGCTTATTCTTTATATATCTACGGGGAATATTTTTAACCATGTTTTTTTTATTTGATCATTAGCATTACTTAAGCAGGTGATCAACATACAGAGGTGGTCAACTTAACAAGTTTCACTGCATTAACCAGAAGCAACCTTTCAATTGTATTCAAAATAGTCGTAAATTGTTCGCTTATTCTTTATATATCTACGGGGAATATTTTTAACCATGTTTTTTTTATTTGATCATTAGCATTACTTAAGCAGGTGATCAACATACAGAGGTGGTCAACTTAACAAGTTTCACTGCATTAACCAGAAGCAACCTTTCAATTGTATTCAAAATAGTCGTAAATTGTTCGCTTATTCTTTATATATCTACGGGGAATATTTTTAACCATGTTTTTTTTATTTGATCATTAGCATTACTTAAGCAGGTGATCAACATACAGAGGTGGTCAACTTAACAAGTTTCACTGCATTAACCAGAAGCAACCTTTCAATTGTATTCAAAATAGTCGTAAATTGTTCGCTTATTCTTTATATATCTACGGGGAATATTTTTAACCATGTTTTTTTTATTTGATCATTAGCATTACTTAAGCAGGTGATCAACATACAGAGGTGGTCAACTTAACAAGTTTCACTGCATTAACCAGAAGCAACCTTTCAATTGTATTCAAAATAGTCGTAAATTGTTCGCTTATTCTTTATATATCTACGGGGAATATTTTTAACCATGTTTTTNACACCCCCCTCGAAAAAATTCTGCGTACGCCACTGCAGGTACCACAGTCGAAAAAAATTGGGAACCGCTGTTTGATGTAGATATCAGGTTAGGCATAGTATCTAATCCACAGAAAGAAAAAAAATCATTACCGGAACACTTTGTATAAATTTAAAAATAATAACTTGAACGTGTGAGTTTTTCTGAGAAAAGAAAATCTTTACTTAAAATCTAAGATGGCGTAGGTGGAATTCACGACACAAACCACGATCTACAAGGTTTAAATTTTTTTCCGTCTTCGTAATATTTGTTTTCCGTAGTGTCCCACGCAACATGGAGTTCTTTTGAATTACGAAACTATAACTATAATAGGGTTAATAGAATTTCTCTTGTTAGAAATATGAGGTTTTAGTATAATTTTCGTTTAGAAGCTCCCATTAATTCCGCTTCTGATTACTTTGTATGTTATTAACACTAATGTTCCTTTACGGTTTGCGAAGTATATCTCCGCTTTGTATGGTCACGGTTAACATGAGATGAATGACCACCGGAATGCCGACCATTAGATGACAGAAGAGAAAGAAAATACATTCCTGAAAAATATCGCTTAAGTTACCGTGAAGCATGCTATTTATATGCTGTGATGAGTGTTGATCAGGAGAACAAATTAATTTTCTGTTCGGTATTTGTTTTCAGAAGTTAATGATAATACAATAGAATCTCATTTCCATTTAGAAGGAGTATATTTTCGAGGTAATTGAAATTTTTGAAAGGTGATCCAAAAGTAAAAGAATACTTATGTAGGCGGGGTTCGATTGCTGATGGAATTTCTAAATTAATGGGCAAATAGTTTCTTGTATTTTTCTTTTGTTTATTTGAACATTACTTAGAAAAAATCGTCAAATTTTTTTTATTTTGATCAAAAACTTAAAATGTGCTTTTAAGAAAATGGTAGTAGTACTTTATTAATGTCACACTAGAGCTACACAATTGGCTCTTGGTGACGATTTGGGAAACATCTCAAGGGTGATCCCAAGACATGCCATCCCAGTTTTGACCGTCTGCAGAGGGAATGGCTTCGCCCTCCCCCTTTGGTAGCCCGACGACCTGCGCTCATAGTCGAGCACTTTACGGTAAATCAGTTTAAGGAGGAATAATCCCGCACACTCTCTGTCCCTTCTCAAGCTGATCAAAGTGGTTACCCACTTGCTCACTGACCACAGCCAGAGATACTTGACTTTGGTGATCCACTGGGTAGCGTGTCTTAACTATCAGCCCACTGTGGGACTTAGGAAAATGGACAGGGCTTAAAATGAGCAATTGCAAAAACGGATGTAGCTTAATTTACACAGATCATGGACTCAAACAAATTACAGATCATGGACTCAATTGGAAGTCATAAGTGTTTAAAAAAAACGGACTTAGCTTACAATGTGCGTTTGAGAAAATGGACATAGCTCAAAATACGTGTTTGAGAAAATGAACAGACAAGAAAAATTCGACTCTAACAACCAGAATCTTTCAACAGCTGGAATGACAGAGCATACACAATTAACAAAACATGATTTTTTTTTCGTAACTTAGTTCCAAATCCAGACTAACACTGGTTATCAAGTGTGCTTATTTCTCATACATAGACAAACCAACAGAGCTCGTTACATTACAGAATCGACTGAACCTCTTTCCTAGTTTCGAAGATCCACAAAAGCTATGGCAAACAATGACATAGAAAACGAAACAATTAAAAGACTGCGACCATTTAGTGTTGTTCATTATTGCATAAGGACAGGCAAAGTACGCGCTGAGAGCTCACTTTCCGTCTTTCGTAATGGTTTGGAGGAATATTTTATTTTAATTTATTACCGGCGTTGCACAGCCGACACCATTCTGAGTTTACCATGATCTATCTTACCATGATCTTCAATGTGTAACTCCGTAGCCTTGTAGAGGGAAATCACCAAAATTTCCCACTGTTAGCTTGGCGACAAGGGGTTTCTAACTGATGATCCGTCGACTACTGAGAATATTTTATGTCAGCATTATGGTGGGTGCGAGCTTGCTGCAGAATTTGTATTAACTAGCCACCGCTGAGATTCGAACCTGGTTCACCTTATTTGGAGGCGAGCGCTCTATTCTATGAGCTACCGCAGCTCAAGGGTGGGATATTAGCTGTTTAAGTGTAACAGATTCAAATAAGGAGAGAAAACCAAAGCAAAAGTCTATTAGGAACCATCGTAGTGATGATGAAAATAAACCATTTTAATCGAGATGATTGGACATTTTCAACTCTGCTCCAGTTCATAAGACGAAAATGATTCAGTGGTTGAAAGAGAATGTGCTGGACTTCATAGAAAATAATTTTTTTTCTCTCAACAGCGTTTGAATTTAAATCCATTCCACTATAAATTGTGACTAGTATTGGAGGCAAAAGTATGCCAAAAACGGAATACCAGTTTAAAAGTCTTATTTTATTTTTTTTTTGCCATGGAATATCTCATGGAAGTAGATCAACCTTGATTGATGGTTAGTTAATGAAAGCCTGTTTTAACTTGAAAGGTGGCCATTTTGAATAAAAGGTGCAATATAGTTTTTTAAAGCATAAAAGACTTTAAGAAGATTTAATTTTAAATTTTATTACGAAGTTTTTTTTTTATTCAATTTCAACTTTATAATTGTATCAGAGCTTGAACTATGACTAGGTCAACACAATTTATTCAACAAAGCTTAAAAGGTGGGCAAGCTTTCTATATTATTCTTGGTACATAATAATAATTCTTAAAATTAAGCGATTTTTTTTTTAACCGAGCATTAAAAATAGAGTACACTATGAAACATTGAAAAAGAGGATTTTGTGCTATGTTTCATCTTTAATGCGTATTACTTCGGATCATCTTCAGGGATGTTTCCCAGACCGCCTCCAATAGCCCATTGTGCAACTCTAGTGCGACTTAAATTAAGTACCTACCTAATGCATATTATAAGCAACTTTCATTTTTTTTCAAACGGACATTTTGTGTTATGCACAGTGCGCAAAAAGAGGACAAAAAAGAAAAGAAACACTCTGAAATATGCAAAGCAAAATTAATGCTGACCATATTTTAAGTTACGCAATGAGACATAAAAGCGTAATTTCTTTGAATAAACACACCTTTTCCCAACGAATTAAGATTCCTGACCCCCAAAATGTGGGAGGTAGCCTTAATCTGCGGAATATAGTCAGGAGAGCGGTCTAAAGTTCGGACCCCTTAATGTCTGTTTTACTTTTTGCTTATTTCGCCATATCTCGAGAGCGTTTTAGGCGAATTAAAACATTTTTACACACAATAACAAGATTCGTTTATCGAAAGATAATTTCTCGCAAAATAATAACTTTTAAATCATTATTTATTCTTTCTTTTAATAACAGTTGAAAAAATTTTAAATCGCAGTATACAAATTTGTGTATCATTTTGAAGAAAGTAATTTCACATGGAAAAATTCAAAACTTGAACGAAATCGGTTGAATAGTCCCTGAGAAATCAAATTTTAAACGTCTGTTTTGTTTTATTTATTTTTTTAAATCGATTTCTCAGGAACCGTTTGACAAATTTCGTCTTTTCCTATTTAAAATTTTATTAAATAAAATTATAAATAATTATTAAAAGTTATTTTTGGGGAATTATCTTCGGATAATTGAATTTTATAACTGTGTGCGAAAATGTTTCAATTCAGAGTAGAATTAACATTAAGGGGTTCAAAGTTAGGCAGCCTTCCTGATCAAACTACTAGCATATATTTTGGGGTTTAGGAATCATAATTCGTCGAAAATAAGGTATGTCTCTGACTAAGTTATTATTATTATTATTTTTTGTCTGATTTTGCAACTTAAAATATAGTCTGTAGTAATTATCATATTTTATCCTTTAAGACCTGATGCAATTTGAAGGTACTTATTTTTTCTAGTATAATTAGCTCAAAAAGTAAAAAGTGCTAGGACAATTATTCTGCTACGAACATTAATCTAAGAAATTAAAGGTTATCTATAAGCACTGGAATACATTATTAAATTTACGATTTAATTCTATGTTTGAAATGGATACTCTTAATATTAAAATGATAGTTACTTGAAATGAAAATTTCTACTAAGTTTAAATTTGTTTTAAAAACCGCTATGCACGCAATGAGTTTGTGAATAATCGGCACGATGTGCCTTATTTCGTAACTTAAAATATCTTCGGCACTTACCCTGTTATTTGGAATGCAATTATAAAAAATTAAATATGAACAATGATTAATGAAAAAAAATAAAAATTCTCTGCAAAATTGTTATAACGAAATTTATAAATATATGATTTATAAATAAATGATTCAATAAAAAAATGAATAATTTATTATCAATTCTTAAAATCTCAAAGTTTTCCTTGAAAATTTCATATTGCAAAAAATTATTTTTAAAGCAATAATTTAATTATGAACTTATATTCCGTAAAAATTATGTATATCAATGTTAAATTTTTGCCATATGCGATTTTTATGATTAATTATTGTTTCTAGAAATGCGATTTCACGATTGATTTCAAAAGTTTATTTCTAATGAATTAAAAAACTTTTAAAGTGATATTTCTATTTTAAGGGACATTGTTCAGTTTCAAGTGTATATTTTATAAGTAACAAGGTTCCACTTAAAAACGTAAAATTGACATACCTGATAATTGCGTAATAAAAATTTGAACCTGGGGGACAAATTTTTTTTTTTAAATTCTAATTTCCAGCTTCATCTCGAAAGCCTCCCTCTCAAATGAAATATCAATTCCACCATAACCAATATTGAATCATGACGCAATACAAGAAAAAAAAAACTTCCCTACTAAAAAAACGCTTTATCTCCATCAAATATCGATACCGTTTAAAGAACTCATCGCTATCCAGAGGGAAAAAAAAGGAAAAATAAATAAAATAAGTAAATAAATGACTTCCTAAAAAAAAGGAGGGGGGTAGAAAAATTTTTCTGCTCCCTTGGAATAATTTTTTTTCCCCTTGAGAATGGAGTGGGGGGTCATTCCCTCAATCCCTAATCTTCTGAGGGTGCATATAATTTTCCTGCTGCACATCTCAACTCAAAGAATGTGTGTGCGCTAGCAAAAAAGTGAAGCACTCAATCCAAGTACAGAACGTGTAGAATTTTTTTTTGTTCTTGTAACCGTGAGAATGATTGTTAACGTGCGTGCGTGCAGGACGTGGTTTTCTCCATTTGCCTGTGTCCGAGCGGGAATATACATTGCAATAAAAATGCGTGCCGTGCAAGTTTTTTTCTTCCTCCCAGCAATCTCCCAGAGAGGGAGAATCGCAAAATTGCTTGCAGCTTCCTTTGTTGTGCGAGATGGGGAAAGTTGTGATTTTGGTGAATAAGGTCACAGTTTCAAGGTTAAGCTCACTTGCTTCCTTCAAAGCATGTAAATTACAACAATAAACAATTAGCTACAAACATTTGTTCGTTTCTCTTTATTTAGAAAGGTAATTCTAAATATTATATAATGCTTTAGGTTAATTGAACAATCCCGCTCTTTGCGACTCTTAATCACTTTGAAATAAGCGAGCTAAGTGGAAATATTTCCAATATTGTTAGTCTGCTAAACAGTTTTTAGGCTTATTGCAATGGGCTAATTTACCTTTAAGGCTTATTAGTTGCAGTTTGGTTAAAAAAAAAGGTCCAATTTATCAGTTAGTAGACTTTATTTCACGCAGTTTTCAATATTCTTAGAACAAAAATGTTAGTGCAATGATAGAAAATGCAGAAGTTTAAAGTGGCTTTAATTCATTGACCGCGAAAAGCTTAATAGAAAATCAACTCATTGAACTTGATTTTTAACATTAAAATTGTAAGAACTGTAGAATAAAATGAGAGAAATAATGTATGAAAATGAGAATTATACTTTATTCTTTATATCTCTCTAAACTTAAAGGGAAAAAAAAAATAGTAAGGACTGCCGACGCTGTTTTGGCTTCATTTTCTTTAAAAATTGACCGTTCCATGTATCTTTCCCTAACAAGATCTTTATTTTTTAAGCTCGCGATCTAGTAGATGTCAATCAAAAGTATCAAAAGAAAGAGTATTTGTTGCCGGATATAAATGCTAGCATTAATAGAAATTTTTTTAAAAAAAGAAAAGAATAAACTTAATAAATAGCGATAAAAACCATTCTCAATCAAAATTATTCTTATTCTCTTCAATGAGTACATTTATTTCCCCTCATTTTGTTACTTAGGTTACTTTTTTTTTCTCCAATTTCAGATGAAAATTTTTCAACTCAAGGTAATCGTCTATTTCGTTACGATAAACAAAACGTTCTTTCATGAAGCTAATATAATTGTATATTTTGAAATCAAATTGTACAGTGTTNGGTTTTATTGAGAGATTTATTTATTATCGGTTTTATTTTATCGTATTAGAGTTTTATATAATATAGATATTGTTAGTCTGCTAGACAGTTTTTAGGCTTATGGCAACGGACTAACTTACCTTTAGGCTTATTAGTTTCAGTTAAGTTTTTAAAAAAAGGTCCAATTTATCAGTTTTATTTCACGCAGTTTTCAATATTCTTAGAGCAAAAATTTTAGTGCTGTGATAGAAAATGTAAAAGTTTAAAATCGCTTTAATTCAGTGACAGCCAAAAGCTTAGTAGAAAATCGACTAATTGAACTTGGTTTTTAACATTAAAATTGTAAGAACTGTAGAATAAAATGAGAGAATAAGGTGCTGACTAACATAGAGACAGTAGTATTTAAATATTTAAGAACAGATAATTTCTCCCATTTAGGCTGATTAAAATTTCTTTAGAACACGAAAGTTTGTATTAATACGCATTACGTACTAAAGGGTACAAATTCGATTAAAAATATGCACTGAAATAAGAGTTGGATATTAAATGGAAGGACTTTTTAAAATTTAATTCAAATTTTTAATGCATTTCAAATCATGTTAGTTGTAATTGTATAAATGATTTAAAATTGTAATCATAAAATGATTACAAATTTGTATTCCTCGCAGATTATAGCATGGAAATAATGTATGAAAATGAGAATTATACTTTATTCTTTATATCTCTTTAAACTTAAAAAAAAAAAATAGTAAGGACTGCCGACTCTGTTTTGGCTTCATTTTCTTTAAAAATTGACCGTTCCATGTATCTTACCCTAACAAGATTTTTATTTTTTAAGCTCGCGATCTAGTAGATGTCAATCAAAAGAGAGAGTATTTGTTGCCAGATATAAATGCTAGCATTCATAGAAATTTTTTTTTTTTAAAAAGAAGAAAAAACTTAATAAATAGCGATAAAAACCATTCTCAATTAAAATTATTCTTAGTCTCTTCAATGAGTACAATTTCTTCGCATTTATTTCCCCTCATTTTGTTACTTAGGTTACTTTTTTTTTCTCCAAGTTCAGATGAAAATTTTTCAACTCAAGGTAATCGTCTATTTCGTTACGATAAACAAAACGTTCTTTCATGAAGCTAAAATAATTGTATATTTTGAAATCAAAGTGTTTTTGTGGGAAATATTTACGTTTAATACTTTCATCGCGGCAGTGACGCTCCTTTGTCCTTGTGAACGTAAGAATTCCCCAGCAGCATTAAAATTGAAATAAAAAGCAAATTCTTTTAAAACTGAAATATTTTACTTTAAAAAATTATAATCGATTGCAATCAATAACCATATTTCTTAATACAACACCAGAGCACAGTGAGTATTCCTAGAAGACGAGTTATATCGTCAGTCGCGTTGAAAAAGTTAAGAAGATTTAAACAATGATGAATGATTAAGGTGGCTGGCAAACGGAGCGAGCAGTTTGTGGAGTTTCCTGATTATTTATAGAAATGCAACGAAACGGCTCACGCATGTGTGTATGTCTTCATACCGGATCGCGGTATGCTGCAGACAGTAAAAATACAATATAAATGAGTGCAATTGTAAACAAAATTCGAAGACCGATTTTCGATTTTTAATTCATCATCATCGTTGGCCAGACATCCCAATGTGAGCCAATGCCTTCCTCTTAAGATTTCTCCATGTCGACTTCTCATTTTTAATTCAGAGACATTTAAAAACAATGGAATTTTCTCATTGATTTAGAGGAATCCATTGTTTTAAATTAAACGATAGATGATTCGGTTTTGTCAAATATTTTATAGATCATCAGTGATGTTTGCTAGCTTACAGCTCTAATCAAAAAAAAGTTGCACGTTCTGTAATTCTTAGTTTTTATTCTTTAAGACAGAGACTATCTGAATGATCATGTGATCATGGAAGCATAGGCGGACTACTTCATCGAATTAGTACAGCACTTCGAAAAAGATCTGAAACCACGTATTTGTTTATAGTTTTGCTATGAAATCGTGTATTACTGTAAAACTACATAATTTAAAATCAACGGCAATGGAAATTTAAAAAAAAAAGTTAATTTTGTACTGAGAAGATAAATTAAAGGGGAAATGGTATTAATTCGTTGAGAAGAAACATAAGAAAACGTCGATATCCAAACGTAAAAAAACGTCGTAATATTGATCCAAATAATTATTAACTTTGGTTATTGTTATATTTGCTGTAAAAAATAAACTAGGTACTAAAAAGCAAAATTATTGGAGAAATGGTACTAACTCGTTTAAGAGAGCTTAAAAAATTTACGAACTATTATTTTAGGCAGTATTACTTAATTAATTTTGATAATAGGTATTATTTTTATTTTATAACTGTCGTTGAACAAGCGACCCAATTTTTTTGATTTACGACTGCTAATGTTCAACTCCGTAGCTTTGTATTTTTGAACACAATCCGGCAGACAAGGGATTTCCTAGATCAAGTATTAAGAGAAATTTGCCATCGTGGATGGAACTTAATACGGGTTTTGAAGGAAGTAACCCATATTTGAGTTGCATGGAGATCAAAGCCATGAAAACTTCCCACAGTTAGCCCGACTGCAAGGGAACTCTAACCCATTATTTGTCTACCACTAAGGATTTTTTTACGTTTGCACTGTGGTCGGTGCGGAATTCGTACCGACCAGCCATCGCTGGGATTCAACCCGATTCACCTCCTTGGAAGGCGAACGAATAGGTATTATTTTATTTCATAACCTTCGTTGAACAGCCGACCGAGTTAACAACTACCAATGTCCAACTCCGTAGCCTTGTAATTTTGAACCCAATCCAGAAGACAAGGGAACTCCTTAATCAAGCATTGGGAGAAATTTGTCTTCGTGGAGGTTTTTTTGATGGAACTAACCCGCATTTGCGTTACATGGAGAGGAAAACCACCCACGGTTAGCTTGACGGCAAGGGGACTTTAACCCATGGGATATTTTACGTCAGCACTGTGGTCACTGCGAGCCGGGTGCGGAATTTGAATCGATCAGAGAATTCGACCCCGGTTCACCTCATTGGAAGGCAAAAACTCTATCCCCTGAGCCACCACGGCTCAATAGGTTTATTTGAAGTTTTTTTCTTTTTTAAAAAAGAGAGCTATGTATTAAAAAGCAAAATTAATATAGAAAATTTACTTATTCGTAATGGGGAACCGCAAAAAAGCCACTACACTATTATTGACGCCAATGATGCTTAATTTTGGTTATGGGTACTACTGGCATTATGGTAATTTGTGCGGTTTTAATAGATACCAAAGTATTTTATGTGTAAATTTGGTACCTATTAAAGCTGCACCATTACAGTGCATTTTTATGATAGATACTGCGGAAATAGGTTTTTTACGGCTACCCGAAATTAACAAGAGAAAGTTGCTTGATTGTGGTAAATTTTAAATAGCATCAGTCAACTCGAGCAATAGGGTCAATGATTACACTTAATCTTGATGAGATGAACTACTCAATGATTGGATTGGAATTTCGTTTTGCCTAATCTAATAACATAAACAATCGGAATGCATGATTTCGTAGTGGTGTTTAGTAAGTACTATTTTACTGATTCTCTTTTTCAAATGCAAAGAACGGACATTCAGTTTCATATATATATATAAATATATACAAAACGTGAGATTCACAGTGATTCTGCAATTTTTGTGGCAACTTCTTTTAATTTAAGGTGTCAAGCTGTTAACGCTAACATCGCGCAAGTTAATACTTCTATAAAAACTGATTTTATGCTCGCTCTCTTTTTTTTTAAAACTCCGAATCATAAATAAGATTATACCATTTATTAATGAAAGTTAGCATAAGTATAAATTCTTTTTCTTACAAATATAATTAATCCCGGATATCCAAAATTTTTGGAATACGTTTACAGGTGATTAAATTGCTAAGTTTAGAAATTTATGAGTTTCTATGATAAAGAAAAAAAGTGTTTTCTTTTTAAAGCAACATAATCCTACAAACCAATATTGTTTGAAGAAATGTTTTCTTTGTAAGTTTTATTTGTTTTCAATTTAGCTTTTAAGAAAATTATAAAACATGATAAGATATAAATTTCTAATGTAAATTTTGAAATATAGCACTTTGCTAAGTTATAAAATTCACAATTTTGAAACTCGATATTAATTTCTTTTAATTAATAGAAAAATAACTCCCATACTCATTAAGTCGTTAATGTGAAGAAATAAATAGAGGAAACAATCATTTTTTAGAACGAAATTCTTAAAAAAGTAAATAAATAAAAAAAAATTGTGTTTGGCTATAGAGCAAAATTAGGAAATTTAGTCACAGTGGCTAGTTGTAGCATTTTTAAGAGTGGCCACTTTTACAAAAAATTTAAACGATTGAAAAAAAAATTCTTGACATTAATAATGTAAAGCATTTCTTAAAATCTAGTCAATATTACAAGGTTCATTTCTAAAATGAAGAAAAAATTACGAAACAAGTGTGAAATAAAATAATTTTCATAATGTAAAATATTCATAATTCCATATTTATTCAAAAAATATATTAAAATGCATTTTCGTCTAAAAAAGTGGCGATCGAATGGCAAACAATTTTTTAATCGCCATTTGTAATAATTGTCACCCTGTGGCCGTTGGTAAGCGTTTAGTTTTCCCTATAATATATGCCACTCGCATTCAATCAGATTTAGGATGATTTCATACATTATATATAGAGAATAATTTCATAAACTTTTTCTGACACATAATTTATTCAGAGTTAGCTAACTTTAACTTTTTATTTTATTTTAGAGAACATTTATGGTATTCAAATAAAACCAACCTGTAAAAAAAAAAAGTATCTATTGATCTCGTACAAAGTGATCCACTGTACGGTAAGAGATTTAAGCATTGAAACTGTAAAAATAAGTTCGTTGTTAATTAAAAAATCTTTTAGTTAATTAGACAAAGTTTAAAATCAGCTAGAGTTAATTGATTCCAAATCCTGTAAATATCGTCAAACGCTTTTTTTTTCTGTTTGCAATCGTAAAAAAATACTTGATTTTTAACTATTTTTTAATTATATACTGACTGTTATAGTTTATACTATATTAAAAATACTAAGGAGATTACTGTTTAGTTACCTTAATCCGTCTACTATTGGGGATGATTCCATGTTTTCTTTCAAATTTAAAATGGTTATTAACTTTCTTAACAAGAAAATCAACTTAAATGTTTTTCTACTTACATTCTCACACTTTCAGAGAAGAAATTTTAGAAGTGACAGGGAAGTGATAGCAATACAAATAAATACAAGCAAAAATAATCTTATATATATAATTCTCTTACGTGGCTCCCAAATTTTGGCTGTATTTCTTTTCCGCCGCTGGCAGCGTTTGCTTTGTTTTGTTTACGTTACTATATCTCTTACACGGCGAATCGACCAATGAGTGCCGCTAAAAATGTCACATGCCAAATCTAGCTGAGGTGGCTCAACATATAGCGCTTTTAAAAACGGAAACTGAAATAACCAGAGAGCATCAGCTGCGGCAATCTCATACAATTAAGCTAGGCAGAAGTGAGTAGTCTTTGTCGATAGATCTCTATTTTAGTATTTTGTCGAAAGCGCTTTTTTTCACGAATTTATATATTACGAATTTATTTGACGATTTTTGATTTTTATATCACGAATTATACTAGAGCACATTTCTAATAGGTTTAACGAATTACATGCCATTTATTTGAATTCAAATTTATTTTAATGACTTAGTATTTACTAAAATGATGTTACTTTTTTTTAAAAAAAAAAAGTTTTTATATGGATTTGAATGACTGTTTTGAATTCTTAGAATTTTGTGCACTTGCGAAGCAAATCATATAAGATTGCGTAGCAAATTTCGGGGGTTAGCGAGCAGGGGGCCAGCCCACTAGTTTTATATATTGCTTAATTTCAAAGACTCCGTTGTATGGTTATTAAGCACTTATGAATTTGTTTTACTAATTTATGTGTGGCGGGGGCTAAAATAGTTTAAAATTATGAAATCAAGTTAAAGCCAAATCATATAGAATGACATAAATTTCACTTACACTTTAGATACGAATACAAAAAGGATTATCTGGTTTTTAGAATGAACAAATAACTTAAATATTTTACAAGTTATTAATTTTTTTTGAAAAATTGCCATTTTGGCGATATTTTTCCACCTCTAGATGAAAATTATCAAAATCTCAGCCTCATTCTCTGTTTTTGCAAATTTTTATAAACCAGATAATGCAGCATTGGGATCAGTTTTGAAATATTAAAAAATTAGACCATAAACGCCTTTCATTTTCACGAAACTGTGGCTTTTCTCCATATTAATGTTTTACGCCATTTTCAAACAAAGCAGAGACAGCGCAGGCTTTAGATAGGTTAAACTTGACCTAACAGTGATGAGTGATGCATAACTATTGCAAACTCACAGCAGTTATGCAAATAACATATTATTCGCTAAAAAACATAATTTCATATGACGATGGCGTATTCGAAAAACAGTCTTTATTAATGCGAACGGCGTAGGTCGAGAGTAACTTGAAATCAGCCGACGTCAGCAGGATTTGAACTTGTGCTAGTTTGTTCATGCTATAGAATAAAAATAAATGTTAAAGATACAGAGAAAGATAGATATATAAAGTTAAAGATATAGAGAAAACACGAAAAATAATATACTAAAGATTAATGAAAAGAAAAGAAGAAAAATTATTAAAATAAAAAAATCGGAAAGCAAAATAATGAAAATATATATTATCTTCTAGGACCTAGGTCAATATGAGCAAAGGTGGGATTAAAATAATTTAAAATCTGTTAATTTAATATTGACGCTTAAAGGCTGTTCTTAACAAAAAGTGAACACAGTCTAGTCTCACTAAACAAATTGGGTTTTGATGATTTTAAACCCAATTTTTGTTATCCCAAGCTGAATACTGATTGGTCAGAAATGTTTCCGCCTATTTTTTTAACCCATACATTAAGACCGGCTCATTATGGTACTCCTAGTATATTTGAAAACGATATTAGTTTGAACGGATGGAAAGTCAAATTTTTCAATTTAAAATAGTCGTTCTTAGAACTAACATCTTATCTACGTTTCACCACGTGTAACGTTGTAGACATTATTTGAGATAATTAATCTAAACTCAATAGAAAAAACTAATCTGATATATTTCCGCCTTGAAATCGTTCCTGACCTATGTTTTTTTTATTAGCCTTTAAGTCTACTTTTAAGTAAATTGGAGGAATATTAAAAAAGGCATCTGCTGATTTTGTTTTGTTACTAAAAACGAAGAGAATAAAAAATATAAAAAAAGCCTCAGTCAAGGACAAGGAAATATATTAAGAAAACAAGAGTAGTAAGTCGTTTTTGCTGAGATAATATCGCATAAAAAGCATTGTTTCTAAGAAAAATTATCTATAGGATTAGAATATGCTAAGTAAAAAAAAAATAAAAACTTTGTTTCGGCATATTATTTGAAAAATTTTATAGATAGTTTTTCTTTTATTTTTATACTAGCAATAGAAAGGATCATAAAAGTATAACAAATTTTAATTCCTCTTCCCCTAATAAATATTTTGGATGCTATGACAAGTTATTTTACGCGACTTACGAATACATTGGCTATTAAAATATTCCTCATATAAAAATTTTAGTATTTGTTTTTTTTAAATGTTATGTCAAATGTAAATAAAGTGATGACGCATTAATTTATTTAAACATTTTTTTTAAGAACCAGAATTGGAATATGAGATTTTATTATTGCTATCTACGCAGAATAAGTAAAAACAGTTCGCAATGCGCTGTTCATAAATTGTCACCGCAAACCAAACCTAACATAATCAAATGAAATTAGTTTTATAGATTTTTTTATGAACAATAAAATGTACTTTAACTTTTAATTTTTTGACATAAATTTTCCTCTTCTAGAGAAATATAACGTTCTCTAAGTTCAGCTATTTTTTTCGTCCTGTTTTAATAATTATCCCTCATAGTCTAACTTCGATTGAAATATTTTTTTAAGATATACCTTTTAGTTTTTTCATTCAATTAATAAGCTTATGGAAACAAAACATTTCTAAACAGTTTTACGATAAGCTGCATTTGAAATCTCTTGCCTTTTGGATATACAATGATGAATAAGACAATAATTGCTATAGAAAGGAAACGTAATGTAATTTTTAAAAATTATAAAGATATGAAAGGTAAAAAAATACATAAATACTCAAGGTAAAAAAAATAAACACAAAATATAGAACCACTTCGGATTCTTATACGATTAGTCTTTTCTTACTTAAAGCTGAACTAGAAAATTATAAGAATTGTAAGAATAATACGCCATAATTTTTGGTCCGCTTAGTAAGTTTATAGGAACGAGTCATTATAATGGATATAAGCTTGTAATTGTTATCATGGATAAATAAAGCGATTATGGTAATGGAGAGAATTTTTCAATGTTCTATTTTATACACAATTTTTTTTGTAATCAAAATAGAATCATCAAATGTCATTTAGATTCGATGTTATTTTTGAAAACCAAATAGGATAAATTTTTTATTTCGCGAAAAATCAAGGCGGTTTGTTAAAGCAAAAATTACAGCTTTGTAAAGGTTAAAGCAGATAGTTGTTTTTCATTCTGTTCGTAATATTTCCCACCCTATCTTGTTTTGAAAACTATTTTTTCTTCTTCTTTTCGTTTGACTTTGGTTAGATTTCAAGTCACTCTTTTCCACCTATCTGCAAAGCCTTACGAGGACACTTTTTTATCGTTTGCACTTACGGAAATGGTCGCTTGCATGGTTGGGGACCAGTTTTTCACTTTTATTCTTTCGAAACCGAGTTACGGTCTTCCAAGAAAGCGAATCCCAGAGGCGATGATCACGCGTTGGCGATAAGCTGCAGATCACTCCCCCCCCCTTTAATTTTTTTTCTTATATTCTTTCTCATGGCTTTGTTGACGCGTAAGAGAAGAGAAGGAAAAAAAATCAGAAAGTGTGCGCCTTGCGTGTAAATGCTGCTGGCCTTGACACCGGCGTCACCTATCAGGCTTGGTCCGAAACTGGATTTCCTGCAAAGAATGTCACGCGAAACGCGCGTTGGTCCCCCCTGCACGACGCGCACGCAGTTAGTTTTTCTTTACTTTGTCTCTCTTTTTTATTTTTCTCTCTACCTCTCCTCTCCCTAATCCAAAAGAGTTCTTGCTCGCTCACCGAATGTTCGGTCCAGAAAAAGCTCATTACAGCGGCGAGCATTATCGACGAATCGTCTATTCCTTTTTCCCTGCAGCGCACGTGAGGAAGTGTTTTTTTCCTCTCTCTCTCCTTTTCAAACCATTTTCGGTATAATGAATTTAGAGACTTGACTGGAGAGAATAAAGTGTGAAATCTTATTTTGTGAGAGGGAACGAAGGATTTCAATTTACTATTTAAATGTTTTAAAATATTTCTGAGAGAGGTATATCGAAAGGTTTTTTAACTTTTAAAAGATTAATTTCGTGTCTTGTTTTTAAATGCTTTATTTAGAATTAAAAAGGAAAAATATTCTTAAGTGTGACAATGATTTTCAGATTAGATCAAAATAATTTCGAATGAAATATCATTGAAAACTTCTTATCGAAATTTAGTTTATTGGATTTAAGGGTTTAGGTACTTTTAATTATCGTTTAGTGGTAATATTTTAGTTGTTTTTTTAGTTTGAAGGTTTAGACTGTGGTATAGATGATTGCAGAAGTTAATTTTGTGCATGAGGAAAAGAGAAATACTTTCTGAATTGCAGAAAGAATAAATTATTTATCTTTAAAATAAACTTGAATAATATAATTAATTTTTCTTTTTACTTTAATTTTATATGCGTTAAAATTTTAATGAAACACATTTAGATTTAAATCAGGGTTATTTAATATTTCTGTAATAAAAAAATATATTCAAATTAACTAAATATTTTGTAAAAAAAAGTAGTTATTAAGTTGTAAAGAATTATAATTTTTTGATATCTTTTATAGGATCTTACAAATATGGAGCTTGATAGAGTGTCCTCTCTAACAAAGAAAAACTAAATATGGACCAGTATGAGTTTGATCCATCAGATAGCAGAGATGAGCTACCTCTTCAACCAATACGTCACCACGAGCCAGGAGAAATTACATCTTCCATTCGAGAAATGCCAAATATATCTCACAGTAACTTTAGTTCCTATGACCAAGATGCTAAACATGTACTTAAAAGATCGCTGATGGACACCAATGATCCCCAAAATGGGATCACAACGCAACCACGTTCCAAACAGTTAGACGACATTCCTCAATCTTTTGTAATACAAGCCCAGCACTATGTTGGTTACAAACCGGAAAAAAATAAAAAGTGCCAAGTTTGTGGGAAGCATGCAAGAACGCCCTCTGATTTGTTACGACACATGCGTGTGCACACTGGAGAAAGACCTTTTCCATGTGTGGCCTGTGATAAAACTTTTAAGTGTAAAAGAAGTCAACTCACTCATCAGTACCTCAGCCACGGTATTAAAGATGGTCTGTCAGAACACCGACTCAATGTCTTGGACCACCGCAAAGTCAAAAGAACCAGCACAAAATTGAAAAGTAGTTTCAACAACCAGGTGCCAACTATAATTGAAAAGATGATGCAGAATTCATATATCCAACATCAACTTGAGCAGCAACAACAGCAGCAGCAACAGCAAAACCAACAGCTTCAACAGCAGCCGACTGTGGTACTTGACCAAGATGAAGATACAGAAATAATGGCTGGAGATGAAATATCTAGTATGAGTGATGGCCCAGTGAGTTTTGTAGGATTATTTCACCCCCAAGAAGATGTTTCAGTGAAAGAAGAAGTTAAAGAACAAGATCATGATGATCAAGGTGAACATTTAAATGCGACTGAAGCCGAATGTGAAAGTTACAATGGCAAAACTGATGATGCCAGTAAGAGTAATTGCAAGAGTAGTCTTGTGTTCTCCTTTTCAAAGAAAAAGAAAAAAGACCATTCAAGAAAAGTCCCAATTTTGCGAATCAAAACACATAAATGTACTCATTGTAAAAGGCAATTTCGATCAATTTACACTCTTAGATATCATCTGAGGTCAATGCATGATGAAAAAGTTTATTTAAGTCCAGCCCTGGAGAGTAGACTGAAAAAAAGGCGATGGATACCTCCCCATGTGCGACTTCAAAAGTCCAAAATAACTTCTGGCAGTTCTGCAAACAACAAAAAGGAGAATTCATCAAAAGAAAAACAACAAAAATCAAAATATCCATTTTTACCAACATACCCAATTGATGATATGGAAGAAAAGTTTTTGTCCCATATTCCACAGAATGCACCCCATAACATACAACAGAATAATAAAAATGAAGATCCACTTGATTTGCATTTAAATAGCAATTTAAATCTTGAAATTAAGAAGGAAAAAATAGATAGCTATGAGGATGACATAAACAATAATATTTCGAGAATGAATTGTGAAAAACCAGACAAACATTTGAGAAACTACACTGGGCTCTCTGAAAATGATGCAAAACAGCTGCCATTCTTTACCAGTACATTGCCGATTTCTACAACAAGTGTAAACACTAACACAGCCAGTACAGCTGCTTTCACATTGAATAACACGACAGCAACAAATACTACAAACCCTTTTGTGCTGCCTCCACACATATTTTTTCCCAGTACACCAGCAGCCGAAGAGGGCTTGATGAATGAAAAACCAATATCGTGGGAGAGTTTGCAAGTCACTTCGGAAAGTGTTTTAATCTCAAAACTGGAAGCAGTTCACCCTGGTACGCAACAAAAATATGTGTTATACAAATGTGGTGTTTGTGGCAAAGCATTCGCCAGTTTGAGGGTTATCTGCGGACATTTAGCACTGCATAATGACGCCAACAAAGAAAAAGACTGTGAAAAGTGTGGAGCATCCTTCAAATGGAGAACAGAATTGGATAATCACCTGGAATGCCATCAAGCATCTGACCGAAAATTTGTTCCTACCTCGCCATACTTACCAAGTTACTATGTAAACCCATTTCCTATTCCTGTAGTCACACCAAGTGAACAAAATGTAATGTCAGCCACTAGGTTGTTACCTTATCCATTTTTTCCTATGCCACAACAAATTCCTCCCTTGATGCAACCTGGTTTTTTCCCATTCTTTGCAGCAGCAGCTCTGCAACCACAGATGCAGCAGTCTGGAACAAATAATCACGAAGAAAACCGGAATCAAACATGCTCTCCTTTAGAAAACAATCTAACGACTGAGAGTTATGATGACAAAAACTTGGTTCAGAATTGCACCTTTCAATGTAAGCTATGTCCTAAAACATTCGATAGAATATTTTCTTTGCAGAGGCACGAGCGGATACATAGTGGTGTGAAGGCCTGTTTCTGCAAGATTTGTGGCAGAGGATTCAGTGAACTGAGGAATTTAAGGCATCACATCATACGTTTCCATGCGGAGTCCGCACAGAAAGAACCACTGCCATATAGGAGGCGTCCAAACAGGTTTCGCAATGTTAGTAGTTCTCAAAAGTTAGTTTCGTTCCTCAAGAAAACAGCAGTAAGGATATTGAATTCAATGGGACAGAGCAAAATGGAAACAAATAACTCGGATGATATGAACTCTGAAAAGTTTCAAACAGATGCAACTCAAGAGACCAATAAAGTCCAAGTATTTACTTCCCAACAATCTTCAAGCATTTCTAAATCTCTTCAAGAACAAAACAATGCTGCTGCAATGCCAAAATTATTTGATGCTACCTCTCAGATCACTAGGCTATCACCTTCTCAAGATCTAAGTGAAGTTCCTCCTCCGAAACTATCTCCTGGATTAGCTGAAGATGTAAATATTAAAGCTGAGTCAGATACTGTGAGTACTAATGGTGCTGCTGTAGAGGTACTCCAGGACCCAAAGAGATCCCTTTTGGGTAACAGGCGTAAAGGGAGACCTTTCAAGCTGTCTACAATGGCGACCCATTCTGTAAATATTGGAGAAGATATTTTATTTCCATTGACAGACAGCTGCTTCCTTGAAAAACAAGCAGAAATGATTTCAGAAAGCAGTTTATTGCAAGCTACAGAGATCCTAAGTAAGTTCTAAAGTCAATTGATACATTCTAAACTAATTTTGTGTTTATATTAAACAATTCATGCATGCAAGCAAAATAAATGAATTAAAAAAATAATAAGAGAGATAAATTAATTTTGATGTGTCTTTACCACTTTTACTAGAAATTATACTATAAAATGTTTTTTTCTTCCAAATTATTTCAATATTATTCAACAATTCAATTAAAATGCAAATTAGTTCTTAACAATTCAATCAAAATGCTTTTATATGATGTTTTTATGTTAAAAAATAAAATAAATCATTTACACAAATTGAAAACTTAGTGATATTTTGATTAAAAAAATTATAGTTACAATAAAGTTGTATGTTATGGTAAATATAGCTGATAAGGAAATTAAAAATTTCCAGATAGCGTACAAAGGAGGAAGAGAAATTTAGTTTATAATTTTCTGACTTGGTATGGATGATTTTGAAAATTAAGGGTTGTGTTTAATTTTTACGAATAATATTTTACTTTTATATGTAGTAGTATGATAAAATATATGTTGAATAGAGTAAAATTTGACAAAGTGTCATAATTTATATAAATTATGATGATATACGTATAATAATTTTTTTATCTACTTAAAATTATACATGAAAAGTAATTTAAGTATGTATAAAGATATGATAGTTATCAGGATTTTAAAATTAATAGATCATTTTTTAAATATTATAAAATAGTAATTTTATTTTATTAAAAAATAGTTAAAATTAAAAAATAGTTGAAAAGTATAAATTTTAAAAAAATATAATATATATAAATATTATAATAATATAAAAATATGTATCATAATTTTAATATAATATATATAAAAATATATATAAATATTAAAAAATAGTTAAACTATGTATGAATTGATGCATATTCTTTTAAAAGTGAACATAATTTTTTTTCTTTCTTTTTAACAAAATTCTCTGGAGAAATGCTGTTTTCACTCTATCATAAAATTATAATTTATTAAGAATTTTCTTAAATGAAACATTAAATATTAGAAAAAAATGATTAAAGGACATAGAAGTAACAAAAGAAAGTGGAGAGCAATTAAAAAAGAAGCAAAAGTATTTGGTTTACAATGATAAAATCAGATGGTAATTCAGTACAAATGCTCCACATCATGTTCTCATATTACAACATTGTTCATTTTGAAAACTGCTTCATTTGTTTATAGGACTGTTTATACTTTAAACAACCTATAACTTTATTTTTTTGGTAATTATTGATTTTTCTTTCAATTATTATTAATGAAAAGAATTATATTTTCTAGATGGTTGCTTAAAATCAGATGTTGCATTTCCTCAACTAAATTACTTTAATGTTGATCCATCATCTAATGAGCCCATAGATATGAGAAATCCAGTTGTCAAAGAAAAGAAAGAATCTGTGCAGAAAGAAGAAACTAAGAGTAGTGATGAACAAGATAACAAACCAGTTTTCCCTACAGACGCAGGGTAAGAATCACTATTTATTTTTAGTTTCAATTTGGCCTTAATTATTACGCTACACTTGTCTCTATAGTTATGAAAGTCAATTACGAGGTTTTATAATTAATACTTGTTGTCATCCTACTTAATATCTTTTCAGTGTTTTTAATGCAAAAATTATACTTTAAAAAATAATCTTTAGGGCCTAAAATAAAATATCTTATAGAAATTTAACTTTAAGAATTTTAAATAATTAATACTAAAGATAAGTGATGGAAAAAATAATGATTACTAATTATCTTTTATAATTAGTTGTTTTTATGAACAATTTTAACTATTTTTTTATTTACATTTGTTTTATAACTCTTTTGTTAATTATTATGAAGAAATTTTTTTTTAACATAAATTTATTATTGACAGCTTGTTATTTATATTTTATAAAAATTGTTGCCAGCTGAAACAGTTTTCTAAGTATTAGAATGAGAATATATATAGGGGCAAAATATTTTTAGGGATAATTTTTTTTCTAACACTTTGTGAAATGCAGGAAAAAAAATAAAATATGCTACTGTGTTATAAAAATAATTGTTCACATTTACTTAATAATAATTTTCAAATATTCTTTTCTATAATGTTTTCAGCATAATTATGATGACAAAAATACTTTGGATTTTTTCAAAATATAGTAACATTTAATTCACAAAATTATGTTATTATATTTGTAATATCTCCAGTAATTTGTAATATATATATATATAGGTTCATTATAATACAAAGTATCAAAAAAATTCATGGACACTATTTTAGGAATTTTAAGAACTTCAATAATTGTGATTTTCATTTATTACCAACAGTTATTTAAATATTTTTGAATGAATCATGATCATGAATGCTAGTATAATGCAAGTTGTAATTATTATTTTTTAAATTTACAGACTTAGTTTATACAATGACACTACTCAAAACAATTCTAGTCTGAAGTTAGCTGAATCCTATGAATCCAGATGCTTATTCCCTTGCAGTTACTGTCATAAAAGTTTTAATTCCATCACTGACATCAACAGGCATATGAGTTTTCATGCTGGTGAGTTTATTTTATAAAAAAATAATTGTCCATTTCAAATTTAGAAATAGTAACAATAAAGAGCGGGTATTATAAAACTAGTTTCAAGCAAAATAAAAAATGGTACACCAACTGATAATTCATTTTATGAAGTGCAAACAATAGGTTTGACAGCAACACTCATCTCAAATAATAATGTTCTTTTTCTATTGTTGCTAAGTTTTTGATTATAATGTTTTAAATACACAAAAATTAATACTACTTGGCATGTCATATAGTTATGTATTTGTTTCAGGTCAATTTTATTTTGTCTTTGCTAATGTGGACATAAATATCTACAAATAAAAAGAGATTAGGCACATTATTTTAACAAATCATTACCATCACATGGTGGTAACTGCACACAGTGAAATGACATTCTGAAAATAATTAAAAAAAATTCCACTAATTTACTCTGGATAGATTTATTATTAAAAAAGTGAAACCAAATGTGAAATTCTATATCCAAACTAGGTGGAACTGAGTTTGAATTCATATAACAGTTTACAATGAAAATGATTAATCTTGCAGCATTCAGAAAGGTCTCAAAATCTGATAGAAACAAATAAAAATTGTTCAGTTTTTCTTGAAAAATCTAAAATATATAAATAACATCCTTTAAAATTATCAAATTGAATTACAAATACAAATGTAAAGGTTAAATTTGAAAGGCAAAAACCATTGATATTTATACAAATATATATGATACTTTATAACTGAAGTCTATATTTTATATGAAAATTTAAAATTGTTGTAATGTTATTAATGCTAACACAATACAGTGTTGCCACCAAATTTTTATCTTAACTATCTGAATTCAAAAATATTTGATGACATTAAATGCCATTTTCTTAGAGAATAATAGTGTTCCAGTATGACTTAAGTGTTGTCAACTTAGATAAAGAAATACCCACAACACTTAAGACAAATAAATTGATCAATTTATATTTACAGATTTATCTACTGCGATAATCACCATATCAATGTTTCAATTCTTCACATGATTTGAAAAAATGAAACAAAAGATATGTGTTCTAAAAATTTTCTATTATGTTGTATGCTCTGATCATTTTTCACCATTTTATTTTTAGATATAAGACCATTTAAATGCCCATACTGTAGTTATTGCAGCAGAACAAACAGTCAACTAAAAGTTCATATGATGCGCCATGAAGGTATCAGTAATCTATTTAAAGTATATAATGTATTAGTAGTTAATCATTTTTTAAAATAGTTTCTTGTTAGGAATAATAAATTGTTTAAATTATTGTAATAATTTAGTGTTCTAAATATGACAGAATTGTTGTTAACATTTTGTTTAAAATGTCACACTAATGTCATTAATATAGCATTGCATATGTGTTATTCATGTTATAAATATTTATGAGACGAAAAGTTTTAAGTGTTATAAATTTTAGTCAGTTTAATTGGTTTGTCTACAATAATATTAGGCTCTTATTTGATTCCCTGCATCATTAAATACAAACTCAATTTGGCAATCAAACCATTTTCTTCTAATTTAGTTATAGGTCAGGGGTGGCCAACTTGCGGCTCGCGAGCCACATGCGGCTCTTTGAAGGATTATTTGTGGCTCGCGATCAATTTAACCGTGTTCCCTTTTAACTTTTCTGCTATTATATGTAAAAAAATTATTATCGTTCCGTATGTGTTTCAAAATGTCTTTTAAATTACTGAGAACAAATATGGAAGACTAAGTGCAACGTTGTTCAATTCAAGGTGAGTTTTCCATTTTCAATATAATTATGACACAAAAATCATCTGGAGAATTAGAATTAATAGAGATGCAAGAAGATCAAGCTCTACAATTGAAACAAAAGTCGACGTCGATTACTGAATTTTGGAAATTGGTACCAGAATCGAAGTATCCTGAATTAAAAAAGGCTGCTTGTCGAATTATTTCAATATTCGGAACAACGTACTTATGTGAATCATTTTACTGCACTTTAAAATTCGTGAAAGCCAAACACCGATCAGTATTACTAACCAGCATCTCAAAGAATTACTGAGAAGTGCTCTGTCACTAATTATTCACCAAATTTTAAAGAATTATCAAGACAAGTAAAATAAATGTGTTTAATTTTTAATATTTAAATTCAATACACATATTTTGTACTTTTACTTTTATGTTCTCAATAAATATAATTCAGGTAAAAAAAAAATTATTACTTTTTTTGCATACCTTTCAAATACGTATTTAATTGCGGCTCGCAAAAAATTTCAAATTTTGAAAAATGTTTTTAGTGCTCTGTCACTAATTATTCACCAAATTTTAAAGAATTGTCAAGACAAGTAAAATAAATGTGTTTAATTTTTAATATTTAAATTCAATACACATATTTTGTACTTTTACTTTTATGTTCTCAATAAATATAATTCAGGTAAAAAAAAATTTATTACCTTTTTGCATACCTTTCAAATACGTATTTAATTGCGGCTCGCGAAAATTTTAAATTTTGAAAAATAGCTCGACTCTTCAAGAGCTTGGCCATCCCTGTTATATGTATATCTGAAAACCTATGGATAACACTTTGCCTATTTAAAATAATTCTCATATAAATAAATTAATAAATACTAATTAAAATTATATTAAACTAAACATTAATAAACTTTGATTGTGGTATTGGCAGAGAAAATAAATAATGTATTATTTGTCAGACAAAATAAACAATATATTTCTTTCAGTTAAAATTAACGAAGTAAATTTAAAAATTCGCTGTAAAAACTTGAGCATTTTAGTCCGTGTTATTTTTGATAAAAATTTCATCACCCATAATTAGTAAAAATTGTCATTTCAAATAGAAAAAATTTTGAAATGAAAATTGCTTCATTTAACAAAATATCCTGCATTTTTCATACATTGTGTTTTATTAGATTTTCTCTTGGTAAAAATTTCGGTTTTCTTGTAAAAAATATCCAAATTTTGCATAAAAATGTTATTAGATGTATTCATTTACTGTACTCATATTTAATTACAATTAGATGTCACGTGAAATAAGCTTGGAAAATACAATTCCCAGTTTATATCAAATTAAATTTATACAGTGATTCAGCAAGTAAAAGGTTCAAAAACATATACATAATTTAGCTCATGTTTTAACAAAATTTTAATAGCTGTATTATGTTTTTTAGGTATCAAACATTATATGTGCCAGATTTGCAATTACAATGGAGTAACACAGTCAGACTTGAACAGGCACCTGAAGACAAGAACCCACCTTTTGAGGTCCAGAAATGTGTGTGCATGTTGTGGAACAGGTTTTCACACGCGCAGTCTGTCAGATGAACATTATAAGAGCTGCCACCTGCAGCAGGCAAATTCAAACAATAACACAGAACAGAGTGCTAAAACGCAACCTGAGGCTGCTCCCACCAACACCACCAAGGTATCGACGTCCAACAACAGAAATCGGGTGACACGCCTGCAACAGTTTAGAGCACCGGATGAGAAAATCAAAAGTGAGCTCTACCAGAAACTTTGTGACCTGAATAATATGGGGCTTACGTTAGGAGATTTCTTGCAGCAAAATTCCACTGCTGTGAACTTTGAGAAATAAATCACGCACAACATTCCAACAGAGAGATATATTATGAGTATTCAAGTTAAATTGAGTGCTTGATAAGATTCCAATAATGATTTTTTCCCTTTAAGATGTAACTATAAATATTTTTAAAAATTTCAAAATATTTTATTGTTCATATATCGTACCTGGTTTTGTATGGTCTTTCTTTTTGAATAAGGTGTTCGAGATTCGCCATAAAAATGCTTGCCAAAAGAAATGGTTTCTTTTGCTTAGATATTTTGTGCTGTTAAAAAAATATTTCATTCTACAAATTAATAACTTATAAAGCATAAATAACAAAACATATATATTAAATTTATATGAGCATTTGGTATGAAGAGCTTCTGTGGCATTTTACTTTTTCAATAACACATAAATACTTTAATGTTTATTTTAACTTAATTTATATGATGCAACCCTTTTTGCTATGATTTTCTCCTTTTAAAACAACAATAATAATAAAAAAAATCTATGGTTCAACGTATTGGCTCAAATAATTGTTCCTTTGCCCAAGCAGGATGGTACGTAAGGATGTTACCCATCATATCGGCACACCATTTTGTTGCAGCCAAATTAATTTTAAAATTGTATTTTAAGAAAACAGAATTTTAGATGAGATTATCAAAATATAAAATTTTGAGTGATAGAGAAAACAGTTAAGGTTAGTAATTTCTGGCTGAGAATTCAAGATGAGCTTGAGTTATTAAAATTAAATTGGAGATCAAAGGTGAATCAGAAGTCGTCATGGAGAAATCTTCAAAGGAAGGCATTGGCTCACATTGGGCTGTCTGGCCAACTATGATGATGAGTTATTAAAAATTGAATTATAGACACTTGAGTTATTGAAGTTCAGTTAAACTTAGAAACAGTATTTAGGCTTAAGAACTTGAGTAAAGTCTGCTCCCTTGTATGAATTTTCAGTTATAGCAAAAGGGTTGTAAAAATTTATTTATTGGTATATATGGTCAATACTTTTCATATATTAAATGCAATAATTGGTGATAGTTTCTAAAGTATAGTGTTATTTAAGATTATAAGTGTGAAATCAATATTTTTATGTATAACACATTTTTTTCCCAGATGGCAAAAATGTATAGCCGTCCATTGCAAAATACGTAATATACATGACGAAGAAATGTTCTCTATTTTCGCAGTGTTACTTTTTGAAAATCATTTAGGAACTGCTCAAGCACCATTATTTCTCATGTTATTGAGAAGTATATTGATCTCAGAAAAATAAATGTGATCATGCACAATTTATGTGTGGTCTACTTTAAGAACAATTTGTCAAAATTTGACAAATACTCAGGGTATTTTCAGATCCACAGTTCACTGAACTGAAAACAAAATTTAGGAGACATTACACTGGATTACTAGATCTGCAGCTATAAATTATTTAAATATCTTCGATTTAACTTATATTTGTTTAGTTGCAGTGATTTCACAATTAAAAAAAATTAGAAATACATTGCAATTTAGTAGCTTATAAACGGAAAAGAAAGCATAAAAATTAATATTTATAATTTGAATATTTAGAAATACTGTACAGAAAATACATAAATTATTAATGAATTTTTATTTAGAAATAAATAGAGTTAATAGGTAAAGTTCCAAAGGGCAACAATAATAAATTATTTATTTTCTAATAGACTGCTCTTTAAATGAGCTTAAAGTAACGGAAATATGAAACAGATATATAAAAATATCTTTAAAAAGTTTTAAAAAGGATTCACCATGAATATTTAAATGGTAATTCTAAGAAATAAGACATTTGTTTGTCTTATCCACCTGTAATAGATGAGGTGACTCATCTACCATTTTGGCATTAACTATTTCCATTTTCCCCAAGTATTAGTATATAGCAAGTTTGCTCTAAATTCTATGAAAAAATCACATAGGAATTTTTTAATTGATAATATACAGAATTAAGGCAGATTTTGTAGGATTTTAGTCTAAATTAGCAACTCAGTCAATTAAAATCAACAATTGTATTATTCTACTAAAATCCAAATTTTAATAATGGCAACTATTTAGGATGGAAAGGGTTTAAATGTGGGTAATACGGATCAAGGCACAGCACTTTTCTGTCCCATGGGTTTACCCACCGTCTTGCCATGGTTTTATAAAGCTATGAATATTCCCTGCAAGTTTTTTGAAAACTTCGATGACACTAATGCTGTACTATCTTTGGCAAATTCAATCATTATCCAAGTTTGTTGCTCCTGTTTTGAAAACAGAAACAATAACATCTTGACAATATTATATTAGAACAACAAACACAAAGCTCAACTTCTCATCACATCAGTGTGTGATATTGGAAGCAAGAGTCTATTTGCTTTAAGATGAGGCAGGTATGTAATGTGCAGTATGAGAGTTGTGTTATATAATGCTTCTACAGCAGTGTTGCCACTGTTAAAGTTCATGTATGAAATTTGCAAACAAATGTCATGGAATAATGGGCCTAGTTTTCTCCTTAATGGCTGTGAGTCTTATCTTTTTCATTTAAGGGCCTACTGTCTAGGCCTACTTGTATCTAGTAAGTGATTTACTTGATAAAAGTTAAAGAATTAGAAAAATTTGATAAAGAAATTTATTTGGAGACAATTATTTTAGCGAATCTTCATTAGCGTGTGAGTAAAAACTAATAATATTAAAAAAATAAAATTAGTAAAACAACAAATTTAGGTATTAACGTAATACATAATTATAAATTGTCTTACTTTTTCTATACAATATTGTTAAAACAGTATTGTCACAAAATTATTATTTAAACTAACCATGATCAATCATGTTGTTAACTAATTATCGTAACTAAAATTTTGCTAGGCTTTTATACTTTAAATTCATATAAACGATTCAGATAATTTGAATTTCCATCAATATGAAATTTAGTTTTCTTAAAAGGTCCTAATAATACTTAAAATATTGAATTAAGTTGTCTTTAGTTCTAAACTAAATTAGATGTAAAAATTTTTTTTCATCTGTAAAATAAAATAAGTACAAATTATTTTGCTAAATTTAAAGGATTTGGTCACTTAAAATAAACTGGATAAATTTTTCATGACAATATGGCCAATACATAATATTTTCACATGAAAAAAAAACAACTTATAATTTGTGTTATTCTCAATTTTTAAAAAATTAACAGTAAACAATTTCATTTAGTTTATCAATGTACTTTTAAAATAAATAGACAATGTATTACAGTTTACTAATAAGTAGTAAACTCTGAGATTATGGAACTTTTAAACAGAAAAACAGTTTTGAGAACTTAATAAATAAGCTTCATAGATAAACTTTAATACATTGAAGCGAATATAATCGCAACAGTTTACAAAGGAAAAAAAATAATAATTGACAATGAAAAAGTGAAGAATTTTTTCATTAATACTATTCATAAATTCTCTTAATGCTATTTTTTGAAAATATTTTCACAATAATATCCAAACAGTTAAAATCAAAAATTTTGTTTAGTACATAAATAGCTCTATGAATTCACTCAATGATTTTAAGCATAATATTTTTAGCATCTTAAATTACAGTAAATTTGATTTGAACTTCAAGGTTTCCTCATTTATTCTTTATTATAAAATTTATTAATTTTATAATAAATAATTTAAATAAAAATTACGCTAAAGCCTTCATTCAGATTTTAATTTATTTTTTTGAAATAACATATAATACATTTTAAGTTTTTTCCCCCCTACTATTAAAGCATATAAACATATTAAAATTAATGATGATATATCCAGCCTCTATACTTCAAACATGGGTGCAAGTTGGAAAAAAGGCCAAGACTGAAAATTTTTTGACTGAAATACCTAACATACACAATACCCCCTCGACGTATGCAAACTATCTAAGAAAGCTTTACCATAATACATCAAGATTAAATACTGTACAAAAAATATTTATTCATCTGTCTTTTGATAAAATAACAACAGGACATAAGAAAATAGACCAATAACGTAGACCTAAAAAATATTTTTATGGACAGAAAAAAAAATTCCGATTTCCGTCTGCGAGTCAGTCTTGTTTCCGTCCGCGGACATTTTTGAAAGACGGGAATCCGTCCTGGGGACGGAAGACTTGCACCCATGACTTCAAATTATAACAATGATAATATTTGAAAAGGTTTTACAGTAGTTCCTATAAAACTTTTAGTTAAGGAAGAATAATCTTTAATTTTAATTTCAAAATAAAGAAATATAAGTTTTAAGTTGACAGAAAGCTTTTTGGGTCATTACAAATCAAAAAATAAAGAGAGGGAGAATCAAGCAAATGTTCGTTTAAAGATGGGCACTAAAATATTTTAGCGTTGACGTGAAATTGAGTTAAATAGGGTGAATTTAATTAAAAGATATATTTTATAATTTAATTTTTAAGTATGTAGGACTCAAATATATCAAACAATACACATAAAAAACTATAAAGAGTTGACTCAAAAACATTCCAAGGTGACCACAAAATCCCTGATTTTCCTAGACTAATTTTATTACTTATAAATTTTTTTCAGTTATACCTAGTTCTTACACATAAAATATATTACAAAATACTTATAACCAGCTATTAGTATTTTATTAATTATAAAAACAAGTTTTACAAGACTTATTTTTTAGAAAAAAATCATGAACTTTAAGGCACCTCAGACTTAATTAATTTTTCCTGACTTCTTGTTTATTTCAATTGAATTTCTCGATATTTTCCTTATTTTTTGAGATAGATAAAATTCCTCGACTTTTCCATATTTCCTATTCTGTGACAACCATGCATTTTTAATAATAGTTTATGAATGTGTTTTATCGTAATTAAATTACAAAAATATGAATTTAAAAGTTAATGTTGGATGGGAAAAATTAAATAAAATAATAAGCTTATAAAACACCATGCATTATTTTTATATGCTATTGAAAATAATTATTTTATGGTAAAAATGTTTTAAACTACGAAAATATAATTAAATTTTTTCCAACTTTCAGTGGATAATTTAAAAAGAAAATGGTTTATTGCAGGATTAGAAAGAAAAAAAAATCATCTCTCATACTTATGGTTTTATATCAAAAATTAAATACTAGATTTATTATAAGCAAACTCTTAAATTTTAGTTTTATTTTATAGAAAATAGAAAACGTATTAAAGTCAAGTGAAAATATTAAGAATTTATTTCAGATAGAAAAGGTATTCAATTTCATGTTAACTTTGGATAGTTATATGAATAAGATTTCCTTAATAAGTACCTAATTCATACTTTAGAATATTTTTTGTTGCATTTTATTCACTGAAATCGGATCTATTACCAAATTTTAGATTTAATAAAGATTATAAGCATTTTTAAAACTTGAAGTTTGAAAAAGTTTAAAAAATGTTTACAACTTTTAAATTTTGTAACTAGGTTTAATAAAACACATTTCTGTAAATGAAATGAAACAAAAAATATTCAATATTCAAAATATCCAGTTACTTAATCTTCCACAAGTTAACACAATGGAAGTGGAATTCTTTTGTCTCTGAAGTCATGACTTTTAAACTATAAAATTATTTTATTCCAATTAGATACTAAAATAAATTTTAAGGTTTATCTTAGATATAATACAAAGGTTTCTGTCACTACCTTTTTTATAACATGATCATGATAAACTGGTGCTTTCATGCTTTAATGTATCCAATAGTTGTGTAATAGTGTTAACATTGATGCACAAATGCCACAATTCTGTCCATTTATTTTACTGTGTTTCATAAAACATTTTTAGGGAGCTTTTCAGTGTTAGACAAGTAGTCCGAAATACAACTTTTAAATGCTCAACTATTTATTTGCTCTTTACAATTTATGTGAATCCTCAAATATTGTTTTTTCCAAAAACCTTTTTACCTCAACCATATATATAGTGCTTTAAATTATTGCATTACTGTGTATATATTGTATATGTGAGTTATATTTGTGTTGCATTTGTGTCAATAGATGTGATAATTGTGTTCTGTGCTGCGATGTGATTGTAATTGTAGGCTTGATGACATATTCTTTAGATAAAGAAAGACATTGTTAAGTGTTATATAATGTAGAGATGAATTTTATGTACAATTTTATAAGATGAAGAGAACTACAACATACCTCAATGATTTAAAGCAATAAAAAGAATAAGGAAAATCTCCTGCTATTTCTTAATCAACATTGAGCTTAATAATTCATTTGTTAAATCAAGGTTTAAAAACCAGTTACATTGACACAGAAAAGTTACTACAGCCACACCCGGAATCTTTCATTTTCCCATATGCATTGTCTTGTTTTAACGGTCCTGTCACAAATGCTATTCATATAGTTAATAATACCCGTTTAGATCATTTTTGAAACTAACAGACTCCTACCTCCATTGCTTAGAAATTCAAATTTCCACAAAAATATTGAAGCTAATTCACAAAATAGTAACTAATGATGAAGAAGATATAGAGGATTTCTTACAGTTTGGGTAAAATGCTTCAGACATCACATTTGATGTCTGAGGACATAACCAAGACTCAAAGTCTTTGAAACAATAAGAAACTTTCTATATTCATAGAAAATCAACAGCAATCTGTTACATATGTTAATGTGTCAGGAACTAAAGATTGTGTTCTAACTGAAATTTTGAAATATTTTAAATAAGTAAATATGTTCCATTCATTCTTCTTTTGCATCAAGTACATAATTTTTCAATTAAATTTTTTTTAAAACTAATTACTTATTAAATTACTTATTTTAAAATCCATTAGTTCATTATTTTCTTACATTTTTTAGTGATTGTGCGATATTTTAAGTTGACCTGCACCGCCCCGCAGTTATAGTTTGTAATGAATGGTCCCTGGAGAATTCCAATTGTTAACAATTAAACAATAAAGCTTGAATTTACTAAAATGTAAAGAAAAACCTTCTGTCACATTGTACTTCAAATGATAAGATTTTTTGAGATTGCATTTACTAAAATGTTAACTAGAAACTTCACCCAAAGTACTTCAAAAGTTAGACTTTCTGATACAGGGTTTGTACAATATTTAAGAAAGATAAATAAATAAATAGAAGTGAATTATCAATAGTGAATATTCTCTCATTTCAATTCCTTTGTTTTAAAAAGTCATGTCTAAAAAATTTAATATTTGGCATAGCTTTTAATTTTAAATAAGACTGTGGTAATCATAAATGTATTATGCATCTTTATTTTAAAAAAAATCATTAAAAAATTAGGTAATTTTAGCACAACTTTTTATTTTATCAAGATTTTTTTGACATATTACTTTTTTTATTATCAACAATAAAAGGGAGTCCTTACTGAAAGATTTAAATTAGAATTCTAGTTTTAATATGGATTATATATATTCAAAAGAGTCAAAAAATTTTGAACTGTCATTTTTATCCAAATTAAAAATGAAAAAAAAAATCAATTAAAAATCTACGATGAACACCATTTTTCTATATCAATCAGGATCAAACCCAAAATCAAATAATCACATATCAAAATGATTCATAAAAAACCTTAATCGCTTGGAGGGATAATATTTGTTATAACTTATACTTCTAATGATTACAAAATTAATATTGTTTATATTTTCTTTACAATGTTTGTTTATTTTGAAACAAAAAAAGGATGACCCTAACTACTTTTCTAAAATGATTCGAGTTTGGATAATTATATTTTATCAAACAGAATATAAAAACTCTCAATAACATAAATAAGCTGGGACCCAAAATTATATATTTACAGATTTTTATTTTTTAAAATAGTATTTTTATTAGAATAATCTTAGATCAATCAGATACATATCGAACACTCAACTATTAAAAAACAATAAGCAGGGCCGGATTAACCTATAGGCACACTAGGCACGTGCCTAGGGCCTACGAAATTCAGGGGCCTACGAAAAACTTGGGAGAAAAAAATTTGTTGACAAAAATAATTTAGCTTTAAAAACAACAAGTGTATTTTGCACAAAATTATGAAGATACAAATAAAAATATAATATTTTTCGGTAATAAATTATTTTGCAGAATCTTATGATCTAATATATTACTTTTTTGCGATTTTTGGATTCAACGAAATCTTGTATTATGCTGTCGAATTCCAAACTACGCAAAATGTCGTATTCAATAGACATAAGTGCGAGAGATGCCAAACGATCTTGATTCATTGTTGAACGCAAATAATTTTTTATAAATTTTAATCTGGAGAAAGATCTTTCTCCTTCTGCATTTGATCCAAGAATCGACAAATATATTCTTAATGCAATGTGAACGTTAGGAAAAGTATTCACAAGTTTATCTTTAATTTGAGCCTTCAACATTTCTTGTGCAGATTTATGCTCATACAAATTTGAAAATAGTAAAAATTCATCTACAAAGTTTTCCTCTAAATCGGAAGAGTAAATTTTCACCAAAAATGGTATTATCGATATCAACTGCAATATCGGCAGTATGTCGGTATTGCAGATAAAGTTAGATAAACAAATTCGTAAATTAAAACCCATATTAATAAAAATGTAAAAAAAATATATGCAAGAAAATTTTAGCATATATTTTGAAAAGAGGGGAAGGCCCTAAAACGGCTATGCCTAGGGTTTACGAAAGGTATTATCCGGCTCTGTGCCTAGGGCCTAAGAAAGGTATAATCCGGCTCTGACAATAAGGTATACTGGCCATGCTTTGCCTTTAATTTTGCTGAGAAATAAGTTACCATTTATATAAAATCAAAACAGAAAAATCAACTTCAAAAATTCCATCACAAAACAATTTGTTAAATTTTAATGATTTTTAACAATTTTGAAACGTTTTAGAAAGATAATTTTGTATTAAAACATAGTTTGTTTTGAGATTTTTAGCAAAAATATCTTTGTTCGTGTGTAATTTAAGTTAAAAGAATCTTTCCGCCTCAATTATTTGGTTTGCAAAAGTTCAAGGGACTTATTCTCATAATAAATAAAAAATACAGCATTTTTAATTTCTATTGCTTTAAAATCACTAGAAAATATAACACGTTCTATACTTTTAATAATACAATTAAAATTGATCCTAAATATTTCAAAAAAATTATACTCATAATATTACTAGAAAATGCAGATTAATACTTTAATCAATAATTTACTTCACAACTTCAATCAAAATAAAATAAAAATTTGTTACGAAATTTAAGTATATTATCTCCAATTTTTTTATTATTTATTAGTAGAAGTAACAAATAATATATTAATTAAAATCATAAAAAATTAATGTGAACAATATCCGAGATACAATAGTAAAATAACGTGAACAATAAGTAAAATTTATTTCATTTTGTGAAGCAACAAGAAATAAATTTCTAATTTCTATGCAATAATTTTTTTTGTTGTTAATTGTGAAGTATACTTTAATCAATATTTTTCTTCACAACTTCAATCAAAATAAAAATTTCTGTTACAAAATTTAAGTATATTATCACCAATGAATATATTAATTAATAGATATAAAGAATTAACGTGAACAATATTCTTAGTTAAATAAGATTATTTATTTCTGTGAAGCAATATATAAATATATATACATGAGCAGTTTATAAACTAGAATGCTATTTACAAATATCTCAACAATTGGTTCGATTACAGAATGAACTTGGATGTAAAAAATAAAAAACACAAAAGTCTATTTTTGAATACAGTTACCTATTCTGATAAAATCTTATTGAATTCAGATCTTGGATATTTTTCTAGATATTTCTGAATAAATTCACAAGTAACTTTTACTTTAAGATTTTTGTCGATGGCATATTCAAATGCAGCCTAAAAGGAAAGAAAATAAACTTTTTAGAACTTGCAAAATTCACGTATCAGTTTTACAACGCTAACATTGGCAATATTAACATAAAAAACAACATAAGAAAAAACTAGTATATCTGAGGCTATAAAATATCAACATTATGAACATTTTTCAGATGTAATCCCATGAGATCTTTTTTAATTAAAAATTGTGAATTTATTATTGATTCATAAAGTGCCTTACTTTCACACATACCATTTTTTTTCTTCTTTTTATCTTTCAAGTCATGTGATTTATAATTTTCAGACATTTCTTTGTTTGAATTTGACTGTGCAAGCAATCATAAGACTGAATGAAGATTTTATTGAAATCTTAAATAAATGGTATTTCGTTTCAAAAAGACATTTTTACTGCACAGTAAGAATTTATTAAATAAATAAAGATTAAATTACTAACAAGTTGAAGATAATTTATACACGAAGTGATACTTGAATTATGTGAAAAAGATCATTAAAAAGTTCTCATTAGGAAGGGCTAATCAACAAATAAAGTATAATTCTCTTCAAGTTTCATTCTTACTTCACATTTAGCAATTATTTCATATGAAAAAGTGTGTCCAAGCAGGGGAAATAAATGGATATGCCAAAGCAAAATGAAAGTTATATTAAGAATCATTATACAGAATGCAAGAAATTGAATAACCCACAATAGAAGGGCTTCACTCTCAAAATCTTGCAAACAAGTCCCGTTCCGATGAACTCTCGAATCACATGCGAAAAAGGAAACATTAGCAATTACAATTGGTCTATTAAATAGGTTAAGACAATTTTTCCGTTTTTGTGGTTTGGTTTAAAGGAAAAACTTCAAATGTTAATTCTTATATGTTTAAATCTAAAAATAGAAAAAATGTCAGGATGTGAATAATAAAGTGTGAGAGAGCTTTTAATTTTCAATAATAAATTAAGAAGGAGAATTTAGATAAAGGAATAATATATGAGTTTTTAATGTTACACCCCTTAGCAATATTTTAATTACCACCTAAATAAGTAAAAATAAAATAATCTATATGCAGAAGCACAATTAACATGCAGATTAAAATTAGTGATATTAACATATAAGCAATACATAAAAGTAATATGAATTGTAAAAAACACTTTTGTAAAAATGGTAAATAATTTAACATACTAGTGTTACTAATTTAACACACAATTTACTGTAAGTAAACGTTTGAAGGCCATACTTTTCAATTAAATGAATTTTTTTAAAAATAGTAATCCAGGCAAAATATAGTTTTTCTGACTATCTTTCAGTTCAAAGTCGTTTGTTCATATTTCTTGATGATAGTTTTTCACCAAAAAATGCTATTTTTCATTCTTACAATTTTCAATAAGCATATTTTAATTCTGGATTCCGCAATTAAAATAAATCCTGTTAGGTTTGAAATAGCAGTGTGGCCGAGCAGGAGAAATAAATGGGTAAGCCGAAATAAAATAAAAGTTTTTATTTAAAAACATGAAATCATTGTATAGCGAGCAAGAAACCGAATAATCGCATTGCTTCACTCTTAAAAGCTACGGAAAATCTTACAAACACGTCCAAGCAACTCTTAAATCACATGCATAAAGGGAAACGTTAGTAATTACAACTGGCACATTAAATCAATCAAGGGAATTCTTTGGGTGTCATGGTTCTGTTTGAGGGAAAAACATAAAATGCTAATTCTTGCATACTTAAATCTAAAAATAGAAAAAATAAAGACAGGATGCGAATTTTAAAATGTGAGAAAGTTAAGGTTTTTAAGTTATGTTAATTTTATGCTTAGTTAAGGATTCTTATGCTACCTACATATATATATACAGTGGGTGATCGGTTAACGAACAGATCGGTTAACTAACAAATCGGTTAACGAACACTTTCACGNCTGTTAGGTTTGAAATAGCAGTGTGGCCGAGCAGGAGAAATAAATGGGTAAGCCGAAGTAAAATAAAAGATTTTATTTAAAAATATGAAATCATTGTAAGGAGAGCAAGAAACTGAATAATCGTATTGCTTCACTATCAAAAGCTGAATCTAGGGAAAATCTTACAAACAAGTCCCAAGAAACTCTTAAATTACATGCATAAAGGGAAACGTTAGTAATTACAATTGGCACATTAAATCAATCAAGGGAATTCTTCGGTTGTCATGGTTCGGTTTGAGGGAAAAACATAAAATGCTAATTCTTGCATACTTAAATCTAAAAATAGATAAAAATAAAGACAGGGTGTGAATTTTAAAGTGTGAGAAGGTTAAGGCTTTTATGTTATGTTAATTTTATGTTTAGTTAAAGATTTTTATGCTACATATATATATATATATAAATTCAATTTAAGATACATAATGCAACAAGAATGAAAACCGAAGAGAAAAAGAGTAAAACACACACGATTTCAAGTCACAATAGCGCAAAGCTGCTAATATTATAATTGGAAAAATATTTGAAGAAAATATAAATCAAAATAAATTTTTACCTGAGATAAAACTGAGAAGAATAATATAACAAGAAAAATCCAAAAAGCAAAAACAGGAAATAGCATCTAAAACATCATAACATTGATACTATGGTAGACGTACCATAGCATAAAGCTAAGCATTACTTCCCCTCGGAAGGCAATCCTCTACTAGATCAGATACCTGTTTATAAATCCAATCGGGATACTATTATTCAAAAGTTTACGTAAAGATTTACAATTATTTAAAATAAGCATATCATTATTATAAATAAACTTAATGCGATTAATTTGGGATAAAATTACGTTTCTGTAGATAGTAATAAAAATGATACAATTCCAGTCAATTAATTTGTTGAGTGGAAACGGAAAGTAGTTTCTTTTATCAAAAATAACAATTTGATTGTTAGACGAGTTTGTAATGAATAATACATATAAACAACTTCAAACGCTTTACAAATTCATGATAACATAAAAAAAGAAAAAAAAATTCACAATTTTAACTAAATTCAATATACAGTTGCTCATTTTGTTTTAAATTGATGATCATACTATTAAATCATGCAAAAATTTAATTTTAAATGAAAATAATATAAAAATTTATAATTTGATTCAGCATTTGTTTAATAAAATGATTAAAATTTTTTTTTCAATAATTTCAAAATGAAAATACAATGAGATTTGAAGCTAAATATCTTTGACAGAAGTAAAATATTAAATAATCCTTATAGTCCTAAAATTTAACAAGTCTGAGGCAAATGAATTAATAATTTCATTTTTTTAAAAATAAAATTATAAAGAGAAAAATCATACTATTTTGAAATGACGATCAGTATCACATTAAATTGTTTAATGCAATTAGATGTTAAAACAGAAGAAAACCCAACAATTCATAATTTTTTTGAAAAAAATTTTACTTTTAAAATTTATTCAGTTTTTTATTTCTTTTTCTTTTTATAAAAATAACCCAAGAGTACTAAAAAATTTAATAAATCCAAAAACAAAAAACAGTAAAAAACCTTAAATATTCAATACAGTTAGTGAACTTTCCATCACACATGACTGTCCACAATTGAGAATTCACCGTTAAATCAAATGAATAAAAGGTAGACAGAATCTTAGAAGTGATAAAGCTATGTGATTTGTTGACTGCTCTGGATACACATGGAAATACTTTATCCGTGAAGGATACTCACATCAATTTCAAAGATACTGATCTATAAATAGAACAATATGAGAACCTCATCGGCTTGTGAGTGATAAAGACGTTAACGCTTCATCAGTGAAGAAAGAAAAATATATTTTTCAGTTGCGATTGTGGAAAAAAATTTACTACGTTTAGTTGTACCCTATATTCAGCAAAAATTCGAGATATACAGGATATTAAATATGCAAGAAATCAAACAGATATTACGAAATGTAGTACATGTGTACAAGAAAAAACTAATTCTTTGGAATCCAACTCAGTATATGTTAATGAGGATCCGCAAAGAATTCTCCAAGATATAAAATGTTAGGTGCTTTCATACCATATGGATGGTGGTACGCCGAAATGGATCACAGTTAAATTTAATAAACAGAACATTAAAAGAAAACATGCTTTTTACATAATTCCTGACAACAATTGATTCGACATGGCGAAGGAAAAATCGTATTTTGGATAAGAGAAAGTTAAGCACTTTTTACAAATACCCAAGGTAAAACAAGTCTGATACAAGGTAAGGAACAAGGTAAAAGGCCTTTTTAAAGGCTTTAAAAAACAAAATCAAAAATAAGCAGCACTAAGCACTTTTTAAAAAACACCTTTCATTGTTAAAAGAGATAAAAACTAAAAAATTAAAGTAATTATGGAATAATTTTTAACATGTTAGTAAATGTTATGTTAACAAGTTAGTAGACAATTGAAAGTTACACTATTCGGACATATTTATTAAGCTATCTAAAATCTTTTTTACTACCATGACTGATATGACACCTGTGACAGTCATTAAACTGAATTCAGATGTTACCATGAATGACCGAAATTAAGAGAATGTCGACTTTCACCGGTGAATGTCAACAATCACATAGTAGCTTTGGTAAATGTCTGAAATATTTGTTATATTTCCGATTTGATATTAATTTATTCGTTGATAATATTACATTTAATCGATATTTTAATATCTGCTGAGGATAGATTAGGAGAAACATCAGTGTTTGAAGAACCAGTTAAATGCATACTGGGCAGTGGCACCTTGACTTTAAAAAAACATTGATGCTAGGCATACCAGACAATGGCACTTAACTAGACCTAGTATATATTTTGGACATTTACCAAAGAGACTATGTTATTGTCAACATTTGCCGGAATAAGTTAACCACCAATTTCGGTCATTCACAGTAACACAGATAAATAATATTTTTACACTGAATAACATAAAAATAATTATTTGGTGTGCAGGAAAGCAAGCAGTGGAATTTTGAATGCATTTAAGCATATGTAAATTTCACACAAAAATTTTCTATAAGAACATCTCTTATTATAATCTTTTATGTAAATTTATAACAGGATAGAGTACAAAACAGTGTCTAACAATAGTAGACAAGAAATCATGACGTTTCGTTTCAAATAGAGATTTCTATAATTTAATTTAGCGCATATGCACGTAAATAAACACATATCTAGTAAAATTTAAATTTTTAAAAAAGATTTTGTTTAAAAAATTGTTAATTATACACACAAATTTTTTCTTAAGGCACAAAATAAATTTAACTTAGTAGAAATCTCAATAGCTTAAACTAAAACTTAACTTAAACTTTTTTTCCAATAACAAAAATGATTAATTTAAAAAAACAGTTATTAAAAAAAATATTTTAAAAATATGTTTAGGTATTTTTTATCATTTAAAGACTATAAAAATACGCAAAAAAGCTTTTAATTTCATCAGCTTGGTAATTTAAAGATAATTAATAAAATATTTTTTAACTATAACATAATAATTGTAAATGAGTAATAAATTAAAAGGCATATTATACTATTAAGGTAACTTTAAGCTGTGAATATACTGGAGTTTCAATAAATAATCTTTAAATAACGTTTAAAAGTGAACAGTTTTAAAAAGAGTTAGCATGATTTGCGACGTCATATAACATATACTATTAAACATATACTTTTATGCTAATATAAATTAAATCGCAATAATTGTTTTAAAAGATATATATATTTTGTACTGAGCACAGGGTTTTGATGGAATTGGAAATTAGACTAATAAAACAGTACAGAAAATATAGCTAATTACAAGCACTTCATTACAGCTCAAATAACAGCCTAATAGAGCAAATCAGGTTTCAAAACCTCAGTGGGTCAATAAACTAATTCAAGTCAGAACACTACTGTGGTCACACGCAAACTAATACACAAGACGATGAAGCACACTCCTATTTTCGACATGATTCCAGTCGATTCTTACACGACTCCTTAAATATTAGCAACTATCGCTTTGAAACGCAAAGTTTCCAGAACTGCCATTCTGGCCGTCAAGTCGGTAAAATTGTCCCTAAGCTGAGTTTTCCATAGGAGAGACATTAGGTGTAATTTTCTCTCTAAATTTTGTTAAACTGACTTGTTAAATATTGAAACGTTCTAACTCTATTTCATACTGAAATTATTTCGGTACTGTTAAATGAGTTTACAAAAAAGAACCACCAGTAAATACTCTTTAAGGAAAACAAATAGCTGTGAATAGACAATTATATAACAATTGTCTATTCAATGTGTATAACAAATGTTAGGAAACAGCAGTTAACAGGAGACCCTGCCCCAGGCAGTTCATAAAAACTACACTTATTCTATAAGTCTAAAGTAAAAGCATTTTGAATAAATGGTTAAAGTAATAATAAATTAATAAATAAAAAATTCTACAATTCTAAATCCTATTCTCCATAGTATACATTGCAAAATGTAATTGTTAATAAATATCAATATTGTCAAAATTATCATCTTATGGACACCTCACAAAATGCACAATTTTTAAAACCTCAGGTAGTCTTCAATGAATAAACCACTATGTGTCCCTGTTTAGGATGGACACTCTAACTGGACACAGAGAATGCATCTAAATAGCTCTTTTGAATCTCATCAAGGCAGACACTCCATATTTTTTAATAAATTATTTTCTTTCTTTTCTGAATAATAAAAAAGTTTTTAAAAAAAGTGTTTTTTTATGGACAAAATAATAGAGTATAAAGAAAAGCATATAGTTTGGAGGATAGAAATTAAATAATTATAGTTTTTGACTAATGATTGATTGCATTTCGTTAGAGTTCTTTGTTCAATGATTGCATTGTGCCAAGAAACAACTACTCCTCTTTTTAAGAGATGAATAGAGAAAGATGCCTTACAGGTAAATTTTGCAACTATCTTTGTCATATTTCAGGGAGGAATTTCATATTACACACTTAACTCAGATCTATTTATAAGCATGACGTTATCTAAAGTGAAAATTTTCGTCCCAACAGCATCCATTTATCTGAGGTTTCACTGTACCGTAATAAATTATTTCTACAATTTAACAAATATTTTTTCTAATAAAAATCTGCAATTTTATCTCTTCCAATTTCCAAATGTGATTATGAATCTTCCAATATGTGATACGTCTTTTCATCAATCTGATAAAAACTTTCTTCTCCACCTAAGAAACCTTATTAACTAAATTTTCCCCCCACTTATAATATTACTAATGAGATTTCTAACAACTACTTCAATAATGAAATTAAAAATTATTCTTACATCAGCCAATAATTTGCCAAGTCCTTTTCCTTGTAAGGATTCAGGAACTATAGTGTGTTCAAGTTCAATAAGAGATGGCTTTAATTCATTATACTGCAAAACAGCCTTTTCTGGAAAATATATAATATGTAATTACGACAGAAATTTAAATTAAATAGTCATAATTTTAATAAATTTGTCAGGAAAGTACAAAAAATGTGTGACTCATCATTTATATTAAACTTTACCATTTATTGAAATGATAAATGGTAATTTACAGGGTATCTGTTACATTTAAGATTTTCAAATCCATGATTTTTCATGACTAATTCCAAGAATTTTTTATGACTTAACTAAGTTATTAGCATTATAATAACAATTATATATACAATTGAAATGATAGGTATAACCAAAACTGTTATACTCTGCATCTTCATATTTATTGATTTTAAATTTTTAAAAACAGAGTAAAGAAAGAGTTGAAGCAGAAAAAATACAAATGCAAAAAAAAAAATTTCTCCTTTTTTTCTGCAGAATTATTTTCTCAACATACTTTTCTTGTTCATCAGAAAGAAAAGAAATACCAGTGATTTTTCTGTTCTTATTTCAGAATAAAAAAAAAATTTGCTAATGACTGGCTTGCTTCAGCAAAAATTTTAAATTGATAAAATAAAAAAATAAAAATAATAAATAAATAAAATTCTGAAATCACAGAAGTTTAAAAGATAATTTGCTCTAGAATTGATGTTCTTCCTTTCATTTTTTAAAAGAACACTTTAATTTTTAAACACCATAAAAATATTTTATATTTTATTAAAATATGACTGTGAGTGGGGTTTTTGTTACGGTGGGGGGGGGCAGTAAATTCCATTTTAAAAATTAGATTTTTCTGCAACCTAAATCCATGACTTTCCACGATTTTTTTAAAAAAAATAGTTACATAAAATCATGACATTTCATGAAAAAATTTGTTCAATATCGAAATTCATGACTTTCCAGGTGCGTGGATACCCTGAATTTACCATTTATTACTCAGCTATCTCAATAAGGCATGAAATTTCAATTATGAAGATACTAGCTTGAATAAAAATTTTATTCGCCACGAATTTTACATCAATGAAAAAAAAATTTTGGAACTCTGTGAGAACTGTTTAATAACAAACCATAAATAAAAAATCGTAAAAACTTAAAAATTAAAACACATTTATTGCGATAATATTAAATTAATTTTTCCTGCTCAGCATTAGGCAGCAATGTTTCAGAAGCATAAATTTCATAAGTGAAAAGTGTGAAACACAGCATATTTTGTTCAATATAGAAGAAAAAAATTATCAGGGGTCTGTCTAGGTCAGAGGTGTCAAACTCAATTTTGCAGAGGGCCATATATTCAATTTAGAATATGTAGGCGGGCCAGATGCAAATAAAAAAAATTTACTGAATNGTAAGTGAAAAGTGTGAAACACAGCATATTTTGTTCAATATAGAAGAAAAAAATTATCAGGGGTCTGTCTAGGTTTTTCTGAGTGGTACCTATTTTGTGAAAATTTTGACATTATTTGTGAAAAATTAAAAATTATATTAAAAGATCGACACAAAAATATGGTAAAAATACAGATTTTCATTTCTTAAGGGATACAAAAATAAAATTCTAAGAAAAAGTATTTTGCAAAACTACCGTTTTTCCTAAAGTTGAATTTGTGAAGGTACCGCTAAAGGGTAGTAAATTCAGCCTGGACAGACTCCTGATTATGCTTGACATTAAAACACTTCCATGCANATTCGTAAGTCTTGCGCTATGTTTGTTCTTATTTATTTTCAAGACGGAAAACATCTGCTCGCATAATTAGGTGCTACCAAACATGCACAGAATGCGTGCTGCATGCTTTTTTAATTCCGGGTAGTTATCCAAACTCTTGAAATATTGTGTATAAAATGTAAGAGCATTAACCTTTTTAAATTTTAATACTGTCCGATTGAAGATTTATCAACTCCATTTGCAAATGAACTGGTGCCTGCGAAGCTTCAAAATTGAATGGATTGTTGAAAATTGGGAATTCCGTTTCATTCATTTTGTGGAAGTCTTCAAAAGGATTGTTGAATTCGTGATCAGATTTTGCAGAAGTTGAGAATATTGATCCAATTTTTTTTTTGGTTCATTGTGCCAAATGATTTTAAATGAGGGAAATGATCCAAAGTTTGATTCCTTACCTGATTTTCCCACAGCCTCAACTTTGTTTCAAAGGCTTGAATACATGAATACATTTGAGTGACAATCAGATTTTTACCCTGTAACTTTACATTCAGCTCAGTCAAGTGTTAATTCATATCTATCAAAAAGGCACAATCGATCCACCAATCATTGTCATAATCAATTGGGTTGCCATTTTCTAACATGAAAGCTTGAATGGGGTCAAGTAATGGAAAAAATCTTTCTAAAACTACTCCTCGACTGAGCCAACGAACTTCGGTGAAATAAGGGACATTTCACCGAATTTCACCGATTTTCGTCCAAATCTTGTAAAAACTGCCTGAACTGTCGGTGATTTAGTCCTCTGCTCCTTACAAAATTTACTATTTTAATTATAAGTTTCATGACATGGTCCATTTTTAAATGTTTGGATGCCAATGATTCCTGATGAATTTTACAGGGAAATCCCACAAAATTCCCTGATGTTTTCTGGTTCAATTTAGTTACAACGGCCGAATGTTTGCCAGCCATGGCAGGAGCGCCATCCGTAGTTGTGCTGCTAAGTATATTCCATTCGAAGATTTCGCTTGTTGCTGAGAAATGGCGTTACTGTCTATCTCTCTCGCTTGCCTAGGCACGCGGTGCCTTTGAAATTACTTATAAATGTAGTGTGCACATTTTAAAACTTCCGTAGAGAAATCGAGTGAAGTCTATAAAAGCTCTAAAAAACACGATTCTTCTTTCTGTGACACATCGCGATCATGGGCCGTATTGATATGAACCGGGGGACGGATGTGGCCCGCGGGCCGTATCTTTGACATGACTAGTCTAGGTTTTTCTGAGTGGTACCTATTTTGTGAAAATTTAGACACTATTTGTGAAAAATTTAAAATTATATTAAAAGATCGACACAAAAATATGGTATAAATACGGATTTTCATTTCTTAAGGGATACAAAAATAAAATTCTAAGAAAAAGTATTTTGCGAAACTACCGTTTTTCCTAAAGTTGAATTTGTGAAGGTACCGCTAAAGGGTAGTAAATTCAGCCTGGACAGACTCCTGATTATGCTTGACATTAAAACACTTCCATGCACTACTTCATTAAGATACAATAATGAAAACTAAATGAAATTTACTACTCAGCCTTAAATAATTTATTGCTAATGGCACAAGAAGATTTCAGGCCCTGTGTCAGAAAGAGTAAAAATCTCATGCAATTCATAAATGTGATTTTCAGAAATTCTCATACAAACAGTCATGGTGGCTCAGGGATAGAGCATTCACCTCCTGATGAGGTGAACAAGGTTCGAATTTCAGCGGTGGCTGGTTGTTATGAATTCTGCTCTCTGCTTGATCCCGAAGTTCTATTGTCTTCTGGGTTGAGTTCAAAATTACAAGGCTATAGAATTGGACATTGATAGTTGTAAAATAAAAATTGGGTCGCTTGTTCAATGCCGGTTATAAAATAAAATATCTTTGAGGGTAGCAATAAAACTGGTTGGTTTGGATTTTACCAAATGTTTTCTGTTAATGCTATTTTGTATAGAAATATTTTCCTACACAAATTTTTCAATGAATAGCAAGAAATAAAATAAATTTTTCTAGAGTAAAAAAAAAAAAAAAAACAGGTGAAGAAAACGTATTTTAGTGTTGTAAACTCCCAGCTGGGTATAAAAGTGGAATGTGAGTATACTGTGCCAAGCTTTAGCAATATTTTTATTCAAGACAATGAAATCCTGTCCTGCAGGAGGTGGTAACAAAAAGCATGCATGCATGCTTTGATATACAGGGTGTTCCAAAATTATCTTTACAACTTCAAAAATTCATAACTTCGAACATAAACAAGATATTTATATTCTGTCTTTTGCATGTATTACTGCAACTAATAAAGTTTTTTTTTTCAATAGGCTGAAAAGTTTTTAAGTGAGGATGTGGACACCACAACAGAAAGCTCAATGCGTCTCATGGCCGTATTCGTCTCAGGGTTCATAGAGACGAAATCAGATACACAGGTGCAACGGAACTTCAGGACAAATTTCCCAATCCAGACCCTCCATCCGTGCATGGCACACAAGCTTCATGAGCACCGGATCAGCATTGCATAAAAGTGGAGCCGGACGACCCAGCACAAGTCCAGAAAATGTGGAGCGAATACGGCCATGAAACGCATTGAGCTTTCTGTTGTGGTGTCCACATCCTCACTTAAAACTTTTCAGCCTATTGGAAAAAAAACTTTATTAGTTGCAGTAATACATGCAAAAGACAGAATTTAAATATCTTGTTTATGTTCGAAGTTATGAATTTTTGAAGTTGTAAAGATAATTTTGGAACACCCTGTATATAGCAGAGAAACTAGTTATTCATGTCATAGCTTTCATTGTTTAAGAAGCCTCTAAATTAAGCTTAAATGCAATTTACGTTTATGTCATGGATTTGAATGACAATAATAAAACAAAAACACAATTATTTCCTAATAAAACAATTGCAGCATTAACTTAATTCACAACTAGAGTGTTTTCAGATCCAGGTGAAGTTACACATAATGTAATATTAATCTTTTGTCAGTATATGATTGTATAATAAACTGCAAATATTAAAACTTTAAGAAATGAGGGAAATGAAATTTGCACAGCAATTTTCTGGTTACTAAATTCAGTCTCTATCTTACATAAGATATAGATTATAATAAAAATTCAGTATTTAAATTATGAGAACTGATTATTTTCTACTTTTATATATTTTTTATTATCATAAACCATTTTTGGCACATTTTTATTATTGCTTTTTTACCACGTGTCAAAAAGGAAAACAAATATTGCAACCCTACTAAATTCAAAATCCACCTTTATTAAGAGGATAGCTATTTTTTACGCCTAAAAAATATGGCATGCCTAATGGGCATGTCTAAATATGGCATTAATTTCATAAATAAAAAAATATGACATGCCTAAATCAAAAGTAAAATAGAGAAATAATCTCTAATAATTGAAATAGTAGTAAAAAATAATTCATCTAGGTACAAAATATACTGAGAATATATTTATTTTTTTATACTATACTTTTCACCAGGTTTTTTCTAAACTAAGCAAATTTTCGCTCAATTAACGTAACCCAAATTCTTGAAAAATTTCTAAATTTTACACTTTAACACGAATTTAAAATAGTGACAGCAAAACTTAATATAAAAACTTCAATCTCATTCAAATTCACTATCCAAAATGTAATAATTTCGATAATTTTTCTCCAACCACCGTCCTTATTTTTTTTATCTGTGTAGTAACAAATCTGTCAGATCCATTACTACAATGTCGACTATTAACTTCTAATATTATCTAACCCACATCAATTTTTTTTACATCTCACTCCACTCATCATTTTAAACATATTTATTTTGATAGCTAGTTATAAGTATTTTTAATCTAATAGTTTCATAATAAGAATAAAAAAGTTGAGAAAGATAATTTTTTATTAAGGGAAAGATAATTTTTTATTATTTTCAATAAATATATATTAATATAAGACCTGATCCTTCACCAAGTGAGAATTCTTTCATCTTACGGTCATGTTGCACTTGATATTGAGTACCATAGTATCGAGCCATTATCAATGTAGATATTTTCTTGCGAGTCACAATTCTTAACATTTTTCCTAAGAAAGAGAGAAATTTTTAAAAAACATTTAAGAAAATTTTGTCACATAAACATATATGGCACTTTTTTCCAAAACTATGGTATTAATTAAATGTGAGATTTTACATGATATTCTACAAATTTGAAAAAGGGGGATAGGAAAAATATCACTGGGTACCTCAGGGTTATGATTTGAACTATTTATCTAAAGCTTTTAAATATATTAAAATGCAAGTTTTTTATGAGAAGGCACATTTATGACTTTAATGATAAAAATCCAGATTATTTTAAAATTTGATGATTGTAATTAGCAAAAAAAAAAAAAATTTTTTTTCCCTTGAAAAAAAAACAATTTTCCCCCGAAAAAAAATTTCTTATCAGTTAGCTAAATATATTGTATTGTATTTGTGTATTGAATTGTTTTATGACAACATTTTAATTTCTTAAGAATTTGATGCAAAATACCTCTTAGAATTTTTAATATTGCAAACTAAATTAAACACAAATAAACTATAAATAAATGAATCATTTGGTACTTAAACAAATAACATTTTAATTATTTACTTAATTTTAACCTTAAATAGTCAGAATTTTCTATTTATCTAAAAATTTCTGTTCTTTTATTCACGATTTTTAGAGATAAAGTCTGTTTTTTATGCATATGATTTTAAAAGCCAACCCTGGTTAAATAAAATACAGGATAAAAGAGGTATCTCCCCCCTCCTACATTTATTGAATTCCTTATATTTCTTCACATTCCTGTTACTTCAAATTTATATGCCTTACTTCATGTTTTTCATAAAATATAATTTTATTTTATAAATAACATTTCATGAGATTTGACATATTCAAGCAACAGTATGATTTAGCTATATTCATCATCATCAGCCCAGGGTAGACATATAGTAATATAACTAAATTACTGTATGAGGAACTTCCTCACACAGTAATTTAGTTATACTATGAAAAAAAGAGGGTCCGTTAATTTTAGTTGGTACTACTATTTCATTAACATTATTTATTGTAAAAATAGTATAGATTGTTAAATCCCTGTACCTACTAATATTTATTGTTAATCATTAATTAAAATGCAATTTTAAAAGTAAGTAAATAAAGTACCTAGTAAATAAAACTAGCAAATAAATATTAATATTAAAAAAATAATATATTTTTTATAAGCCTCATTAATTGATAAACTGTAAACGTTCATTTATTATTCCACTTTTTTTTTTTCTTTACAAGTTTGGCTGTTAAACTATCAAATTTTTAGCAACAAATTTGACAATACATCATGCTTTATTTGGTGTAATTGCTTTTTTTTTGGGGGGGGGGGGGAATCTAAAAAATATATTTCAATGCAAATGGTTCTAAAAAAATATTTATTTGGNTAAGCAGGGGTCTGTCCAGGTCGAATTTACTACCGTTTAGCGATACCTTCACAAATTCATTTTTGGAAAAACGGTAGTTTCACAAATTCAATTTTAGGAAAAACGGAAGTTTCACAAAATACTTTATCTTAAAATGTTATTTTTGTATCCCTTAAGAAACGATAAATGCATATTTTTGTATTGATTTCTTAATATAATTTTTAATTTTTTACAAATTATGTCTAAATTTTCACAAAATAGGTACCTCTCAGAAAAACCTAGACAGACCCCTGATAAGAGAACATAGAGATAAACCTCTCCAAAGCAACTTAAATTACCACCCAGTTTTTGTATAAATAATAAATTGGAAAAAAAGTATATTTTAATAAAAAGATATAAATATAAGTTTTCTTTTTTTAAGTTGGTTCTATTCATTCGTCACCAAAACACTAATAGGGACCTTTGTCCCTGCATGTAATTTACACACCTCTAATAATCTGACGTCGTTGGAGAAGAGTCTGATGTTTTTTGCAGGAGAATATATATTTAACCAACTAATTTATCATTCCCCCCTGAAAGGCAATCAGAATTACATGAATTTCATGCAGCATTTTAGCGCAGATACCAATACAGATACAATTATGGCAAACATCTAAGCATTATGATTTAAAACAAGACTTCTTGACCTGGTATAAACTAAAAAATCTAACTTTTGCATAGCTTTTTTATAATGTAACTTGCTGAATAATAGATGAAGGTAAAATAAAGAATATAAAAGTTAATTATCATAGGTAACCAGTAAACAAAGAATAGGATGATGAATCTTGCTACATAAAATTAATGCTACAAACAATTATATAAATGTTTAAATGAACTCAATATAAGTTTTTAGAACAAGGGTAAGCAAAATTGGTAACATTAAATGGCTAAAATTATGTAACAACTTTGACATGAAACATGTAATCCAGGGTAGGGATTTTGGACAGGACATGTGGGTTTTACTGTCTTAAACTGTCCAAAATCTTTAACTTTGGTAAGATGTAAAAATTCTATAGGTGCCACCACTGCACACACAGAGCCGGATTATACCTTTCGTAGGCCCTAGGCACAGAGCCGGATTATACCTTTCGTGGGCCCTAGGCTTAGCCGTTTTTGGGCCCTCCCCTCCTTCCCTCTTTTCAAAATATATGCTAAAATTTTCTTGCATATTTTTTTTTACATTTTTATTAATATGGATTTTAATTTACAAATTTGTTTATCGAACTTTATCTGCAATACCGACATACTGCCGATATTGCAGTTGATATCGATAATACCATTATGATTAGTTCGATCGATAACTATGTAAACACTTCACGTCAACAATACAACAACAAACCAGCAAAGAAAACAGTGAAATTGATAGTGAGATTAATTACAAGAAATATTTATACAGTAGAGAACCAATTATCTGGGATGCTCGGGACCATCGCTATCCCGGATGTCTGAATTTCCCAGTTTTCTGGATCGACCAAAAAGTGTCATTAATCGATGTTTTATCGAACCCGAATTACAAGGAAATTACACAAAAATTTGTCAGAATCTGAGATTAAACTAAAAGCGCAAAATTTGGTGAAAATTTACTCATCCGATTTAGAGAAAAACTTTGTAGATGAATTTTTACTATTTTCAAATTTATATGAACATAAATCTGCACAAGAAATGTTGAAGGCTCAAATTAAAGATAAACTTGTGAATACTTTTCCTAACGTTCACATTGCATTAAGAATATATTTGTCGATTCTTGGATCAAATGCAGAAGGAGAAAGATCTTTCTCCAGATTAAAATTGATAAAAAATTATTTGCGTTCAACAATGAATCAAGATCGTTTGGCATCGCTCGCACTTATGTCTATTGAATACGACATTTTGCGTAGTTTGGAATTCGACAGCATAATACAAGATTTCGTTGAATCCAAAAATCGCAAAAAAGTAATATATTAGATCATAAGATTCTGCAAAATAATTTATTACCGAAAAATATTATATTTTTATTTGTATCTTCATAATTTTGTGCAAAATACACTTGTTGTTTTTAAAGCTAAATTATTTTTGTCAAAAAATTTTTTTCTCCCAAGTTTTTCGTAGACCCCTGAATTTCGTAGGCCCTAGGCACGTGCCTATAGGTTGATCCGGCCCTGTGCACACACAATGATTTCATATATAATAATAATTTGATACTTTTGAAGGAATTTGCTTTAACTTATTAGAGGAAAATAATATAATAGGAAAAGATTTATAACTTTTGAAACTCCACAATTCATTGAAAAATAAAAGTGAATACATAATCCTTCAAATATGAATAAACATGCATTAAATACTGACAAATTATATTTTTGCATTAGGATAAATAATACAATATTAATAATAATTGTTTTTAATGAAGCAAAAACTTGTCTTCATTTTGTTTCCTGTTCAAAAATGAACCTTTTATTTTTCACACTATTTTTTCTTTAAATTATGACATAATTTGAGTAATATGGTTTTGGACAGGATGGTTTAAACAATGGTTTAATCTATTCTGTTCTAAACCTTGCCAACTCTTTATAATCAATATCGATGCAACTTTTTTTAAATATAAAATTTTGTTTACCAGCAACTCATTGGTAAAAAATAATCTTAAAATAAATGTAAAATCAAAAGCAGATATAAATAAGATAGCCTAACAAGTCAAATGAATCAAATATAAGAAAGGTACAAGTTTACACAATTTTCTGAGATATTTGCAGGGATCTGTCTAGGTTTTTCTGAGAGGTACCTATTTTGTGAAAATGTTAACATAATTTGTGAACAATAAAAAATTATATTAAAAAATCAACACAAAAATATGGATTTATCGTTTATATAAAAAAAAAAATTTAGAAAATGTATTTTGTGAAACTACCGTTTTTCCTAAAGTTGAATTTGTGAAACTACCGTTTTTCCTAAAATTGAATTTGTGACGGTACCACTAAACGGTAGTAAATTCGGCCTGGACAGACCCAGTGTTTTCACTACAGCGCGAGAATCTCGCATATTTTTTTCTTTTCTCGCATTAAAAAATTATTACATNGACCCCTGATTTGTAATGTCAGAATTCAGGTTCTCCCCAAAGAATTGGTTTCTAGAACATGACATTCTTAAACAGGAAAAAAGAGCAAAATAAAATTGCAATCTTTCTGTCTCAAACACAAGTTAAAATTTAAATTAATTTAAAATACATCAGAAACAATAAGGTGCATTGGAATCCCCGAGGTCTGACAATTCCAGAAGAGCAATTTTTTCTCGTATTCTCATTTGCTATATAGTTATAATAAATAATAAACTTCGTGCATAGAGTATTACTGACTTACAATAAAATTCGTTTTTGTTAGTATTTATCGGAGAAATAATTTTAATATAGAAGAAAGAATAACAAAAATAGCTACACACTTGGACTTTGCGAAAGTACTTTGTTTACTATTTTCATTTCATAAAAGTTGCAGTTATTGACTGAGAATAATTTAACAAAAAATAAAAATGCAATAAAACAGTAGGAAAATTCAAATTGTAGTTTTGATTTCATGAAACTTAACTTTAAACGAACAATAAAAAGTGAAAACTTTAAATTTTTATTGTTCAGTATATTTTTTAGCTTAAGCTGCACTTAATAAGCTATAAGCTACTCTCACAATACGTCAAACTCATCTCTTCTGGAACCCACTGTATCAAAAAAAAATTTATATAAAAAATATCATAAAGTAATAATTGTCAAAAATCTATCTTATCTTATCACAAGAGAATGATATGAATATTGCATGATAAATCATAATGAAATATTAATTCAATTGTAATTTAAAATTGTTTTCTGTAGTAATATATAGAGGGCAGCACTATGCTAAACTACAAATTCAAACGTGGAAAATTATGACCTATTCAGCGGTTCAATGAACTCTAGACATGTTATGCGAATTGCCTAATTTTATTTAAAGGAAAGGAACTGGAGTATATAGTGGTCGATATATTATTACCCTCATTTTCATCCTAGTTTAATTTTTGCTTTCATTCTGTTCATTAAAAAATAATCTTGCTTATTATTTTGTAGTATAATTGTAACATGACTACAAAGAACGAAAAAAACATAGAATGTAATTTTATTGATTGGGAACCAAGAATGAATTGAGAAAGAAAAAAAAACCTGCTTTAAGTTCATTCATTGTTCGGTGTAGGGTTAGATGCTGGTTTTCAAAACTTTAAGATTCTAATAATTTGTTTAAAAAAAAATGAAGAATAATGAGTGGAAAAAAAAAATATTTGGGGAAGGAAAATTAGTTTAGTCTGTATTTTGAGGCAATTTTTTTTTTTTTTTTTTTTTTTTAATTTTTCAAATATTTTAGATTTGTTTAAAAACTGGATTAAAAATTTTAATTTCTAAAAAATTTTGACGAACTTTTTCTGCGATGCGGCATATAGAAAAATTGGAAAAATAATTGAGTTAAAAGTTAGCTTAAGTGGTAGCAGATTTGTGATTAAGCTTAAAGGATAGTTTTTTCGTTTGAGTTATCAATATCAACTAACCTTTATAAAATCACATGAAGAGAATATTAAAAATAAGTTATAAACTTTTAATTACAAATATTTTGTGATTTTAAACAGGCAGAAATTTATTAAAAAAATTAATTTTTCACTTTCATTCACATAAAAATTAATCACTTTATTTTCTCATCATAAACCATTTAAAATAAAAAATAACGTTTATCACAGTAATAAAAAATGAATGAGTCAAATTGCTTGCCTTTTCCTTTTATAGTTGTATTTCGCAGACATAGTATTAACTAAGAGTTTTTTCGTTGCGAAAAAAATAAAGAGCATTAGAAGTTCTATTTTTCTATTAAATAAAAAGAATAGTAAGTTTGAAATAAACGTTTTACAAATACAAATTAAATAAGATGATAAATTTGTTTAATCAGTATGTTTATTATGTTTATTATTTATTTTTGTTATATATTATTTATTATGTTAAAAATAATTATGTTTATTATTTTATTTTTAGGTTATGACAGATGAAATAAATAATAATAAATTAAAACTAAGAATCGGCAAAACAGAACTATTTAATGGTTAAATATTTTTTTCTCTAATGAAGTATTAAATATATTATTATAACGTGAATTATTTGCAATTTTCTGTAAGTATTGTTGAGCATTTATTTGATTAGATTAATTCGTTATTAAATTTATTTATTTAGATTAATTTTTTCATGTATTTTTTCTTGCAAAAAATATAAAAAGCATTTGAAAAATCCTTCAATTTATATTTATTTATTTATGCAAGAACATAAAAGCTGTTGAAAAGTCATTAATTAATCCTTTTCAAAGTTTTCTTGTTTTAGGCATTAAACAAAAAAAAATTATGAAATAAAAAACAGAAATACCATGATGCGTTTTCATAATTCCGAGAGATAAATTGTTCAGCATTTTTTCACTACAATACCCTCTGAAAATCAAAATGGATGATATATGGACTAATAATTTAAATGACATGACGTAATGGAAGGGGAACAATGGCAAAAAGGGGGGAAATGACAACAAAACTATTTCTTTATCAATTTATCTGTGGACAGTGGAGAATTCTTTGACTTATTTCATACATTACAGCTTATTTCAAAATAAAAAGTAGCTTAACTAAAAGTAGATAATATATAAATTAGATAGTTTATAAGTGATAGCAAAGGAAAAAAAAAGTCTGTTAAATAAGTCACGTGCATAATTTCGGTGCCATTTTTTATTTTTTACTTGATTGTCACCACTCTTCGTAGATAAGGTATAGGATAAGGTTCTCAGGTATAGGATAAAAAGAGATGATTGATTAAATTATGCAGTTTAAAATATGAATATTTTTTTTAATGTAACTACTTGGTTATAAATGGTTGTAACTAAAATGGTTTTGCATTTGTTCATTTTATGATTTCGTAAAAACATTCCCTGAAAAGGTGGGGGGGGNCCCTCAGGGGGGGGGGGGGATTGAAATGATTCGTGTAAACATAGACAAAATTATTCTATGTTATATGTCTTTTTCGTGAAGAGTATTAAAATTCCTTCTAAGAAGATTATTAAACCACATTTATGTAAATAATTTAAAAATATACGTACGATATAAATGTTTTTACATTAAGTAAATGCATTGTGGATCGATTCCCAGCAAATCTGCTTGATAAGCGATGGAAAGTGGGGAAGAGTTAGTTTCCTCTTTGTTTGTGAAAGTCATAGTTAGAGTAAATAGTGTGTATATAAATTTTTCACAACTTTTTTAAAAGGTGAGATCATAACTTGGACCTAAGCTGTAAGTGAAGTAAACAATTGAGTTTAAATTTATTTTACACTAAAATTTTGACAATAAATAGACAGTTCTGTCTCTTAACAGGAATCAACATAAATTATTGAAGAAGTTTTCTATAACTACCTGAAAAAATTACTTTTTCAACCAAAAGAACCAGTTTTGGACCTCCAATTTGTTTAATAGGAAGAAATAAAAAATAATAATACATGGCTGACGACAGAGGGCTACCGTGATGATGATGATGCTATAAAATGAGCCATAGTAACATTAGAAAACTTTTTAAAAAAAACTAAAAAAAAAAAAAAAAATTATTTATGTTCTGTGCAAATGTCAGCACTATGTAAGTTACACTGTACTCAATGGGAGATTTTTCGAAGAAAAATCTAGCGTTTCAGCACATTTCCAATGTAGTGACCGTTATTGCTAGATGTAGTGACCGACAGTTGCTATAATTTCAACAAAAAAGATATTAAGTAAGTACGTTAAATTTATTTATCCATCCTTTAAATCAATTTTCAAATATTTTAAAGTATTTTCTTGTCTTTCATTCTATTTTTTTTTTTTTTTTTTTTTTTTTTTTTTTTTTTTTTTTTNTTTTTGCAGCAAAATGCTAATTTTTTTGCTTATGAAATCACGCAACAACGTAATGCTGATAGTTTTTCTCATAAATTTATAACTTAAAATAATCTATTGTCTTAAAATTCATGATTTTTTTTTTCTAAATAGAAGAGCATTTTAATAGGAAAGTAGTCTAAATGTAAGTCTACTAAATATAATTAGAATATATTTAGAATAGATAACAAAAAAATCAATGCGATTTCAAAATTAACTACCGTTAATTATTGCTCTGGCCTTTTAAGAAATGCCCTCTCATGTTCATCTCAACTGCTTCAGTTTATTTTATCCTAGACTCAGTAAATAGTTTCTTTCAACTTTTTTTTATGATATGATCACTTCAATTCATCTTCCTCAATGCGCCCCCCAACCCCTATCTCTTAATCCCAACTATCCACCACAAGCATCAATAGTTCATGATGAATGGGAAAAGGCCCGCTAGCATTCGCAGGTGACCAATTAGATCGTAAGTTCTATATCTACATGATATACTTTTTATCAGAAAAAAAAAACTAGCTTGGTTTGGACAAGAAAATTCTCCAGGGACTATCAATAGAGGGTCCTCTACAGTTACGCGAATCGGATGCGTTGTATGGATAGGAAAATATGAGGGTATTTAAAATAAAGTTTCGTAAAATTCTGTTTCGATATTAGTATTAAATTGAGCCTATAAATTATCTAATTGATACACACAGTAATGGATAAACAAAGACTCAATAGTTATTTGAGGGCCCCACTCACAGAATGACTTCACAATGCCCATTCTTAAATTAGTCTCTAAAAACAGACTATTATTTCATAGATGAATCACTTTTAAAAAGAGATTCTCCTGAAATGTGTTTTTTTTTCCTTCCTTCCTTGAAACTGATGACCTTCATGTTCATGAGGGGGAAAAAACCCTACTGCTTATGCTTATCAAGTTCATTTTTCAAAATTATTGCAAAAGATTTAAAGGGGAAAAAATAATCACTGAAATATCACCACATTATTGTAATCTAATATATATAATTCTCTTACAAGGCTCCCAAATTTTGGCTGTATTTCTTTTCCGCCGGTGGCAACGTTTGCTTTGTTTTGTTTACGTTACTATTTCTCTTACACGGCGAATCGACCAATGATTGCCGCTAAAAATGTCACATGCCAAATCTACTGAGGTGGCTCAACATATAGCGCTTTTAAAAACGGAAACTGAAATAACCAGAGAGCATCAGCTGCGGCAATTTGATACTATTAAGCTAGGCAGAAGTGAGTAGTCTTTGTCGATAGATCTCTATCTTAGTATTTTGTCGAAAGCGCTTTTTTTCACGAATTTATATATTACGAATTTATTTGACGATTTTTTGATTTATATCACGAATTATACTATAGCACATTTTTAATAGGTTTAACGAATCACATGTCATTTATTTGAATTCAAATTTATTTTACTGGCTTAGTATTTACTAAAAAGATGTAATTTTTTTAAAAAAAAGAGTTTTATATGGATTTGAATGATTGTTTTGAATTCATAGAATTTTGTGCATTTGCAATGTACCTAAGTTAGTAGCGAGCGAAGCAAACCATATAAGATTGCGTAGCAATTTTCGGGGGTTGGCGAGCGTTAGCGAGCAGGGGGC